>NC_142799.1:55515299-55767799 GCF_049724085.1 Artemia sp. Qi Xiang Cuo | reverse complement strand
AGTTAGTATTTTAATAGTAGTTTTGAATATTATTGCTCAGGTACAACCAATTGATTGCTTAAAACTGCTTTAAAAATGTCTAAATAGAATAAAACCATTTTAAGTAATTATATATGGCAGTTAGTACAGGTTAGAGTTTGTTCACACGTCAAGTAGTTGAAACCTAACAAAAAACAAAATAAATTAAAAAATTTTCAGGCATTTTTCTAGTTTGAATAAAAAATGAAAATTATCATCATGAATCATGAATATTTTTATCTCAGACATCATGAATATTTTTGCAGTTTACATAATTACCTTAACGATTATGAACTGAAAATTAAAATAAGAAAATGAATATCTTTTTTATGAAAATATATCAAAAGAAAAACGCATTTTAGAAGTTGAACCAAAATATAGTTTGTTTCCAGGACCTAATAAGAGATGAACGCATCCCATAGTAACGAAACATTAACCCATAATTCCAGATAATGGGATAACTTTTATAATTCTATACAAAATTCAATAATTAGATTTATTCAACGAGTTATATCTCATCTTTCACTTTAAAGTTATAATAGTCAACCGGAAACAAACTTGGCATTTTCTAGAGGGAAAAACGCCTACCATAGGAGGATTTATGGTAGTAGCAATAGAGCTGAATCCTTTCTGCGAATATAAAAAAAAATTCTTTTGTGGGTTCAATACTTGCTGTGTTGCGGAAAGAAGGGAGACGCGGGGGGTTATTTCTATAACTTCCTGACCCAGTGGCATTTGAGTTTGTTCTCCCGAACAAACGGTTATTAAAACTGGGAGTTGCTGGTGTATATTTGTTTGAGAAGATCTAAAATCCCTTAAGTTATACTGTTGTCAAATTATTAATGTAATTGCCTTGAAATGAATTAAATAAAAAAAAATAAGTTTTTTAAACTGCAAGTAAGGAGCGACATTAAAACTTAAAACGAACAGAAATTATTCCGTATATGAAAGGGGATGTCCCCTGCTCAACGCCCCGCTCTTTACGCTAAAGTTTTATATTGTTTAAAAAGTAGAGTTGTGAGACAGAATCAAACTTTATCGTAAAGAGCGAGGCGCTAAGGAGAGGACAGCCCTTTCATATACGGAATAACTTCTGTTCGTTTTAAATTTCAATGTCGCTCCTTACTTTCAGTTTAAAAAACTTGTTTTTTTTTTTTAATTTCTGATCGTTTTTAGTTAATGCAGCTTTTATTTGCATAAAAATTTTATTTTTCTTTTGCTAAATGGATGTCTTTACAAATTACCTTACGTAACTAACATTTATATTCGTATATTTTTCTTCTGGCAAAAAATACAAAGTTGCAGATTTTTGCAGATATGAGCTTGAAACCTATGTAATAGGGTTTTCTGATACGCTGAATCTGACGGTGTGATTTTCATTAAAATTCTTTCACTTGTAGGGGATGTTTCCCCCTCTTTAAAAAATCGAGTAAATTTTCTCAGGCTCGTAGCCTTTGATGAGTAATACTAAACTTAATAAAATTTATATATTTAGAATCAGCATCATAAACACATTCTTTTGATACATTTATTGACATCAAAATTCCGTTTTTAAAAGTTTCGATTACTATTGAGCCGTATCGCTTGTTTTATTATTATTTTTTTTTTATTACGTATATGTTATTACGTATATGAGGGGGTTCTCCCCTTAGTCAATACCACGCTCTTTACGTTAAAACTTAAAACAAATTTTTGATTCACAAACCCCTGAATCACAAAGGCCGTTTAATTAGAATAGATAGCTCTTTTGAAAGCACTAAAAAAAACTGTAGCGTAAAGAGCGAGGTATTGACTTGGGGGAGAACCCCCACATACGTTATAATTTCTGTTCGTTTTAAGTTCTAATATTCCTTCTTACATTTCAGTTGAAAAAAATTGTTTTTTTATATTTAATTTCTGATCGTTTTTTAAATAATGCTTCGGAATCTGGCGCCCCCTTCATAGAAATGTCCCTCACCCCAAAGAAACATCCTCAACGGAAATATTCTCCAGAGTAACCCCCTCCTCTAGCCCCCCCCCCCTCTCAAGAAAAAATCCTTCCTGAAAATGGTTGTATACTTCCCAATAACCAATAAATAATGCTGGCAAGTCCAGCGCCCCCTTCATGGCAATTTCCCTTCCCCCATGAAAACTTCCTTCATGAACAGATCCTCCAACATAGCCCCCGACCCACCCTTCCCTCCCACTACCAGAAAAAAACCTCCTGAAAACTTCTGTATACTTCCCAATAACCAATACTATATGTTAACATTGGGTAAAGTTCATAACTTTTAGCCCTCCCTCTGGGAACTTTGGGGGATTAAGTCACCCTAAAAGACATATTTATCATATTTTCGACCATGCTGAACAAAAGGGCTATCTCAAAATTTTGATCAGGTGACTTTGGGAAAAAAAATAAGCGTGGGAGGGGGCCTAGTTGCCCTCCATTTTTTTCGGTCACTTAAAAAGGGCACTAGAACTTTTAATTTCTGTTCCAATGAGCCCTCCTACGATATTCTAGGACCACTGGGTCGATACGATCACCCCTGGGGAAAAAAAACAAAAAAATAAACAAACAAATAAACACGCATCCATGATCTATCTTCTGGCAAAAAATGTAAAATTCCACATTTTTGTAGATAGGAGCTTGAAACCTCTACAGTAGGGTTCTCTGATACGCTGAATATGATGGTGTGATTTTCATTAAGGTTCTATAGCTTTTAGGTGGTCTTTGCCCCTTTTTTTGAAAATCAGCCAAATTTTCTCAGGCGCGTAACTTTTTAGGTTATATATTTGAAATCAGCATTGAAATCTAATTCTTTTGATGTATCTATTGGTATCAAAAACCCGTTTTCTAGAGTTTCGGTTACCATTGAGCGGGGTCGCTCCTTACTTACAGTTCGTTACCACGAACTGTTTGATAGTATTTAATCATATGACCATTCTCTAATTATATTTTGAATGAAAATGTCTCAGAAAAGGCGATGACAAATAAAGTCATTAGCAAAAACAACGCTTATTCATATCCACGGAGTCGTAGGGTTTGGAAAAATAAAGTTATTAAGCCCTTTTTTGAAGGACGTTTTTAACCGACCTTTTTTAAGCCTCTTGTTTATAACAAAAAAAAAACAATAAAGGCGTGGAAGTAAAACCGGACTTTTTGAGAAAAATACTGAACAAGAGCCAAACGAGTCAATTGAAGGTTAGACACAATCGAAATGCCAAAACAAGCAATTATACAAGAAGTGATACAAACTTGATTACCGAGCCGATTAGAAATGGAAGGGCTGTTAGGAAGGGGGATCAAACACAAACATTTCACTTTTTATTCTTACTAAACAAAAGTAAATTTAGTCTTTAGCGAAAACAACACTTACATCATCTTTCAAAAACCATCACAGAAACCCCTTGGGCTGTCTATGATAGAGAGAGGTGCAAAATATTCATATCCATGGAGTCGCTGTGATAAGTAGCGGGTTCCATGGTCTCATTTGTGACTTCCTATTGTACAGGTCAATTTTCATAAAGAAGTTTCCTACAAAGATTTATCTATAAAACTTACGTTTTGAAATGCTTTATTTACATAACCTATCCCACCACACTACTATCAATATTTTTAAATGGCAGATTGATCTAAAATTGAAGACACTGAAAACAAAAATCTCCGTGGTTTGATGGGGTTACTCCGAGACATTAATAGATGGTTGAGTAATTAGCCTTGCTAATCCAAGTGTACAGTGAGCAGGGACTTCAAATGCACCCACAAACTGTCACAGTTGCCGCAAACAATATCCAGAAGAAGTATCGAAATTCAGTGCTTTGGAGAAGCTACAGGCCAATCACCATTTTGTCGATTATCAGAAAAGTATTTGAGAAGGTATTGCTGTCCCTTATTATCTCATATGCTTTAATGGGAGACATCAAACTTGATTTCTGGATGTATTGGGCTGTGGACACGCCTATCGGCTGCTAAAAACAATAATAATAACTACATCTATGGTTGATAAGCCGCTTTTTGCGTGAACCAACAAATTATCCAAGTTCTCCATGATTGGTGCTCCTACAACCATATCCGCCTTGTTTTGGGATGGGAAATAATCGGTTGACACTGTAAGTAAAATTTTTCTGAACCCACTGAGCTTTTCAAGAAACTTCGGCATGGGTCTGCTCTAAGCCCCATCAACTTCAACTCTGGAAATCATTCCATAATATAGACTTTTACGAGGGACGAGGGACATTTTTTCAAGAGAGTCTGGATCTCAGTTTTATTTCCTGTGCACATAACTTGTTGCTCCTAAGCAGAATATTAATGGGTTTACAAGGAAATTTTTTCTTCCTAGCAATCCTATACGTAGCAGGTCCACAAGTCAGCAGAAAAAAACGGAATTTACCGTTTTAAAATGTTTTTACTCTTAGGACTTTAATAAATCAAACAAAATTGCATTTTGGTTACTAAATATCAGTATATGTATATTAAACTGACAATACACCTTCATCTGTAGTTTTTTCAGTAAAGTGCAAATTATGCTCTGGCCTTGGAAATCCTTTGGGCTATGTTCTGGCCTTTTCTGCTCGTTTTGAGTTTGACTGGGTTATTTATTGTAATTTCTGTTCGTTTTGGGTTTCATTTATTTATCGATGCTGATTTGTGGTTTCACACTTGGCAGATTATTTTATTTTTGCTCCTTTTTGGTTTAATGAAGTTCTTTACTTTTCTGTGAAAAACTTGTTTTGTGGAAAAAGTTTTTTTTTAATTAATTTCTGTTTGTTTTATATTTGACATAGTCTTTTCAGGGAAAAGAAAATAATACTTTAAATCTTTTCGTTTTTTAAGACTTCATAGTTTGACCTGTTATTTGTATGCTGGAGAAAAGGTTTTATCAAAAGAAAAATTTCGAACACAAAGAGTAGTGTTTAATTTAGTTTCATACCTCCTCTAGTTGACCTGAAATAGAAAACATGAAATCATTTGCAAATCTGTTTACTTTCTTTGATAGCTTGGTTTTAATAGCTTGGGTTACGTTATTTTGATTTGGTTTGGCTATTTTGATTTTGATTCGGGAAATGTTTGGGAAAAAGATGGGTGTCAGGCGATTTTCTCACTGATTACTTTCGACTATCAAAATGGGCAATAGCCCTCTCAATTTCCAATTGAAAGAGCCCTTTTTGAAATTGTTACGACAACACTTACTGTATGACATTATATGCCCCTAGAGTATAAATTACAACCTTAGCCCTGAAGGTCGTGGGGGGGGGGGGTTCAAAAACATGATTTCCGAACCCTTATACTACGTTCAACAAAATTGCTGTAACAAAATGATGATTGAAAGTATTTGCGGAAGTGATGAGTATGAGCGGGGAGGGCATTCGCCCTTCGATCATTTTTGACTTTTAATAAAGGCACTTGTTCTCTCAATTCCCAATTAAATGAGTCCTTTTTGAAATTTCTACGACAACGCCGGCAAAGACCTAATTTTCAGAACTTTCAATTACTTTGAAGAAATTGGCTATCTCACAATTTGTATTGGATGTCTTTTGGGGAAATGGTGGGCATAAGAGGGGTGTTAGTTGCCTATGTTGAACAAACTTTTTATCTCAAAATTTTTACTGGATGTCTTTGGGGAAATGGTGGGCGTGAGAGGGGCGTTATTTTCCCTCCAATCCCTTTCTACTATTAAATAGGGCACTAGCGCTTTCAATTTCCAAACGAATGAGCCCTTTTTAAATTTTATACAACGTTTTCCATAAAACCTTACATGACCCCAGCGCATAACTTACAACCCTTTTGCTGAGGGCAGTTTGTCATCCTCATGCAGACATATATGGATTTTAAAGCTGCTTTTAATGATTGTATATGAAACCTTGATAGACTTTTTTTACCGGGATCATGGATTAATTTCGGCTATGTTTTGGACCAAGACTATTTTTGGCTAAGCTAAGCAAGATGATAATGTTTTCACATTCAGCTATTCTTAATTTTATCCAATCAAACATTCGATCGGGTATTGATGATGAAGTTATTATTAATCATACAGTGGTTAATTCACTGATTAATACAAAGGTGTATTAATCATACACCTTTGCCCTGAGGGCTGTGGGGGATGTCAGTAGAAGGGCCTTATTGACTCCGAACAGGGCTCCTTATATGGGCATAGAATACTGACAGGGCTCCATATATGGGCATAGAGTCATTAGGGAGAACACGTGGTTAATGGGGTCAATGACCTCTGTTTCCAAGTGTGTCAACAACAACAACATCGACCTTGACATTCGCTGAGAGCGTGCACTTACAACAACAACAACATCGAGCTTGGAACACCTGTGCTGTCGACCTCAATTCACCTATCGTGAATCAATAATTCCCCTTAGAAACAACAAATTAATTCCCATTTCTTGACAGATCAATCAACCAATGACATCATCTGTCAGACTTTAAAAATTTTCGCCTAGAAACGATTCTCCAGGAATAGATCCAAGTCATTAATGTCATTGCCTCGGAAACAACTCTTTTGGTCGAACTCCAAAGGATATTAATAACCAAAGGCCATGGAAACAATTCTCCCAGAAGCATCTTAGCGATGAATTATTTTAGCGCGGGAATCAGGTTTCTTATTAATTTGAAATGCATTAGCGCAGAGATGCCAAAAACAAAAAGAACACGCTGAAATTACGTTTAGGGATTATTTGGGCGAAACCGTTTTAGACAGGCTATGGAACTATTTCGGCGAAACAGTTAGAGACATTTTGAAAGAAGATTATAGGAAAGGTTTTAGAAGAGAATTTGAGGGTGAAACTCTGTGGTCGTTATAATACACAAGTTCCATTTGAACAGTGTTGTGAGGTCCTCTAACCCAACCCCAAAGGTTCCAATCCTCCTACCCCAACCACAAAGGGTTCCGATCCCCCACCCAACCCCGAAGGAAGCCCCCGGTCCTCAAAGGTCCCCCAAGCTCCCAAAGAGCCCCAGCCCCCCCCCCCAAACGCCCTCCTCAGACCCTCAAAGACCCTCCTTTGGTCCTCAAAGGGCCCCCGGACCCCCAAAGGGCACCCCGAACCCCAGAGGCCCTCCCCCCGGTCCTCAAAGGTCCCCCAAGCTCCCAAAGAGCCCCAGCCCCCCCCCCAAACGCCCTCCTCAGACCCTCAAAGGCCCTCCTCTGGTCCTCAAAGGGCCCCCGGACCCCCAAAGGGCACCCCGAACCCCAGAGGCCCTCCCCCGGTCCTCAAAGGGCCCCCGGACCACCAAAGGGCACCCCGGACCCCAGAGGCCCTCCCCCCGGTCCTCAAAGGGCCCCAGGACCACCAAAGGGCACCCCGGACCCCAGAGGCCCACCCCCCGGTCCGCAAAGGCCCAGCCGTAATTAGCAATGTAAGTGCATTTTTATTTTCAAACGAATTTTCCTTGGACATCCTCCAGTATATTTAACTAAAACGTAAATATATTCCTTTACCCCAACCCCCCCCCCAAACCATACAAACAACATTATCATCAATGGAAAACATAAAATTTATTCTTTTTAGCCCTAACCCCATCCCACCACTGTTTTACAATCCCAAATTCTCGCAAAAAGAAATAATTATCCTTTCGTTAAATTTATGCAATTTTAAGTGTTCTATATCCTAGCTAAAAGCGACCATTGACTTCCGTCACTGATGTTATTAACCGCTCTGGTTTTGACATAATGCTCTACGCGAGGTTAAAATTAGCTGTCACCCTTTTCCTATGTGTTTACGAACGCAGCAGCCAAAGTCAAAAGGAACTGTTTCTCCGTCAAAATTAAAACACTTTGAGGCAATTGTAATAATTAGGCGCAGACGCATTGCTCTATTTGGAGAAGAGGAACAGATTATTTTCAAGCTTTCTTTCGATAATGTTTATTTTATATTCCCGGGAGGGGGGGGGGCGTGAAGTCAGGATTTTTTTCTGGGGAGGAGGTTAGCACTTTTAATAGTGACAAAATAGAAATGAAAAGATAATTGTTACTTACTTCAGTGTCTAACCATTTCTCTTCGAAATTTAGCGATTTTAGCTATAACAATTTTCCTAAATTTAGGGGAGGGGGCGTGAATCCATGATTTTTTGTTGGGGAGGGGGTTAGCACTTTTAATAGTGACAAAATAGAAATGAAAAGATAATTGTTTCTTACTTCAGTGTCTAACCATTTCTCTTCGAAATTTAGCGATTTTAGCTATAACAATTTTCCTAAATTTAGGGGAGGGGGCGTGAATCCGTGATTTTTGTTGAGGAGGGGGTTAGCACTGTTAATAGTGACAAAATAGAAATGAAAAGATAATTGTTTCTTACTTCAGTGTCTAACCATTTCTCTTCGAAATTTAGCGATTTTAGCTATAGCAATTTTCCTAAATTTAGGGGAGGGGGACGTGAATCCGTGATTTTTGTTGAGGAGGGGATAGCACTTTTAAAAGTGACAAAATAGAAATGAAATTTAATTTAAGCACTTTTTTTCATATATAATAATGTTTGCTGTGATTGACACGGAATGTATTAGTCTGAAATATTCCTCAACTGGCAATATTTTCGAATCATCCTTCTTACTCCTAGACAATCAACGATTTGAAATTCATAGCTCTAAATATAACATCAGATACAGTATGTATGAGTACAAGAAAAACATATGGGGTCAAACACTAAATTTTATAAATTGAAATGGCTTTTACGTTAAAACCATACGACCAAATAATGAAAATGGCTATGAAATAAAACATGTACAAGAGGAAATTCAGGAAATATGCAGTTTTTTCGGTGTGCAAGCTGTTTATGTTAAGGGAAACGTGCCAACTGATAAACTCTTACTAGAAAAATGTGATAAAAACATAGCATTATTCAATTTAGAAGACTTCAAATGTGAGAAATACCTGCATTCAGTCCATGACCCAGAAGATGAAGTTAGATATTTCGCTAAAGGGATACCGGAAAAGATACCTGACATGGAAAAATGCATCAGATATCCAAAGTCCTAAACTTGCTCCTCCTCATATCAAATGGATTAAGCTTCTTTTTTTAAATATGTCTTTATTTTTTTTTCAAATGTTTTTAAATATGTTTAAGCAATAAATATCTTAAGCCCCAACCGTTTTTATTCTTTAGAATAGTCCATCGCCATGAAAATTATACTTTCAGATTCAACATGTCAGGGAACACACTTTCAAGTTCAGCATGTTGGAGAACCCTAAATAGTCACCCCTAAAAGGTAAGTTAACCCTAAAAGGTTAAAGAATTTTTCTGAAATTATCTTAAGCCTCAGACGTTTTTATTCTTTAGAATAGTCCATCGCCACGAAAATTAGACTTTCAGATTAAACATGCCAAGGAACACACTTTCAAGTTAATCATTTTGGAGAACCCAAAATAGTCATCCATAAAAAGGTAAGTTAAACCTAAAAGGTTAAAGAATTTTTCTGAAATTATCTTAAGCCTGAGACATTTTTAATCTTTATAATAGTCCAACGCCACGAAAATTAGACTATCAGATTCAAAATGCCAGGGAACACACTTTCAAGTTCAACATGTTGGAGAACCCTAAATAGTCATCCAATAAAAAGGTAAGTTAACCCTAAAAGGTTAAAGAATTTTTCTCAAATTACACTTTCAGATCCAGTATGTCAGGGAACACGCTTTCAGGTTCAGCATGTAGAAGAACCCTACATGCTCATCCATAAAAAGGTAAGTTAACTCAAAATGGTTAAAGAATTTCCCTATTTATGCAGAGTTTCAACTAACTATGACTAAGTTTGCTCAAGACAAGCTATTTTCTTGCGAAAACACAAAAAAAATCAGAAAAAATTTTCAATATTCCTTTAGTACCTACGCAATTACACTAAAAATGAAGATATTTATGCAGAGTTTCAACTAGCTATAGCTAAGTTTGCTAAAGACAAGCTTTTTTCTTGCAAAAACAAACAAACTCAGAAAAAATGTTCAATGTTCCTTTAGTACCTACGCAACTAGGCTAAAAATGAAGATATTTATGTAGAGTTTCAACTAGCTATGGCTAAGTTTGCTAAAGACAAGCTATTTTCTTGCGAAAACACACAAACTCAGAAAAAATGTTCAATGTTCCTTTAGCACCTACGCAATTAGGCTTAAATGAAGATATTTATGCACAGTTTCAACTAGCTATGGCTAAGTTTGCTAAAGAGCTATTTTCTTGCGAAAACACAAACAAAATCAGAAGAAATGTTCAATGTTCCTTTAGTACCTACGCAATTAGGCTAAAAATGAAGATATTTATGCAGAGTTTCAACTAGCTATGGCTAAGTTTGTTAAAGACAAGCTATTTTCGTGCGAAAACACACAAAATCAAAAAAATGATCTATGTTGCCTTAGTACCTATGCAACTAGTCTAAAAATGAAAATATTTATGCAGAGTTTCAACTAGCTATGGCTAAGCTTTCTAAAGACAAGCTATTTTCTTGCGAAAACACACAAAATCAGAAAAAATGTTCAATGTTCCTCTAGTACCTACGCAACTAGTCTGAAATGAAGATATTTATGCAGAGTTTCAACTATCTATGGCTAAGTTTGCTAAAGACAAGCTATTTTATTTGCGAAAACACACAAACTCAGAAAAAATGTTCAATGTTCCTTTAGCACCTACGCAATTAGACTAAAAATGAAGATATTTATGCAGAGTTTCAACTCGCTATGGCTCAGTTTGCTAAAGACAAGCTATTTTCGTGCGAAAACACACAAAATCAGAAAAATGTTCAATGTTCCTTTAGTACCTACGCAACTAGGCTAAAAATGAAGATATTTATGCAGAGTTTCAACTATCTATGGCTAAGTTTGCTAAAGACAAGCTATTTTCTTTGTGAAAACACACAAACTCAGAAAAAATGTTCAATGTTCCTTTAGTACCTAAGCAAATAGACTAAAAATGAAGATATTTATGCACAATTTCAACTCGCTATGGCTCAGTTTGCTAAAGACAAACTATTTTCGTGCGAAAACACACAAAATCAGAAAAAATGTTCAATTTTCCTTTAGTACCTACGCAATTAGGCTAAAAATGAAGATATTTATGCAGAGTTTCAACTATATATGTGTAATTTTGCTAAAGACAATCTATTTTCTAGAGAAAACACAAACAAAATCAGAAAAAATGTTCAATGTTACCTTACTAACTACACAATTATACTAAAAATGAAGATATTTATGCAGAGTTTCAACTATCTATGGCTAAGTTTGCTAAAGACTAGCTATTTTCTTGCGAAAACACACAAAATCAGAAAAAATGTTCAATGTTCCTTTAGTACATACACAATTAGGCTAAAAATGAAGATATTTATGCACAGTTTCAACTAGCTATGGCTAAGTTTGCTAAAGACAAGCTATTTTCTTGCGAAAACACAAACAAAATCAGAAAAAATGTTCAATGTTCCTTTAGTACCTACGCAATTAGACTAAAAATGAAGATATTTATGTAGAGTTTCAACTAGCTATGGCTAAGTTTGCTAAAGACAAGCTATTTTCTTTGCGAAAACACACAAACTCAGAAAAAATGTTCAATGTTCCTTTAGTACCTAAGCAATTAGACTAAAAATGAAGATATTTATGCAGAGTTTCAACTCGCTATGGCTAAGTTTGCTAAAGACAAGCTATTTTCGTGCGAAAACACACAAAATCAGCAAAATGTTCAATGTTCCTTTAGTACCTACGCAATTAGGCTAAAAATGAAGATATTTATGCAGAGTTTCAACTAGCTATGGCTAAGTTTGGGAAAGACAAGCTATTTTCTTGCGAAAACACACAAAATCAGAAAAAATGTTCAATTTTCCTTTAGTACCCACGCAATTAGGCTAAAAATGAAGATATTTATGCAAAGTTTCAACTAGCTATGGCTATGTTTGCTAAATACAAGCTATTTTCTTGCGAAAACCCACAAAATCAGAAAAATGTTCAATGTTCCTTTAGTACCTACACAATTAGACTAAACATGAAGATATTTATGCACAGTATCAAATAGCTATGGCTAAGTTTGCTGAAGACAAGCTATTTTCTTGCGAAAACACACAAAATCAGAAAAAATGTTCAATGTTCCTTTAGTACCTACGCAATTAGGCTAAAAATGAAGATATTTATGCACAGTTTCAACTAGCTATGGCTAAGTTTGCTAAAGACAAGCTATTTTCTTGCGAAAACACACAAAATCAGAAAATGTTCAATGTTCCTTTAGTACCTACGCAATTAGACTAAAAATGAAGATATTTATGCAGAGTTTCAACTCGCTATGGCTAAGTTTGCTAAAGACAAGCTATTTTCGTTGCGAAAACACACAAAATCAGAAAAAATGTTTAATGTTCCTTTAGTACCTGCGCAATTAGCCTAAAAATGAAGATATTTATACACAGTTTCAACTAGCTATGGCTAAGTTTTATAAATTCAAGATTTTTTCGTGCGAGAAAACAAAAAATCAGAAAGAATTTTAAATGCTCCTTTAGTACATATTCAATTATTCTAAAAATGAAGATATTTATGTAGAGTTTCAACTAGATATGGCTAAGTTTGCTAAAGACAAGCTATTTTCGTGCGAAAACACACAAAATCAGAAAAAATGTTCAATGGTCCTTTAGTACCTACTCAATTAGTCTAAAAATGAAGATATTTATGCAGAGTTCCAACTAGCTATGGCTAAGTTTGCTAAAGACAAGCTATTTTCTTGCGAAAACACACAAAATCAGAAAATGTTCAATGTTCCTTTAGCACCTACGCAATTAGACTAAAAATGAAGATATTTATGCAGAGTTTCAACTCGCTATGGCTCAGTTTGCTAAAGACAAGCTATTTTCGTGCGAAAACACACAAAATCAGAAAAAATGTTCAATGTTCCTTTAGTACCTACGCAATTAGGCTAAAAATGAAGATATTTATGCAGAGTTTCAACTAGCTATGGCTAAATTTGATAAATACCAGCTATTTTCGTGCTAAAACACACAAAATCAGCAAAATGATCTATGTTCTCTTAGTACCTATGTATTTACGCTAAAAATTAAAATATTTATTCACAGTTTCAACTATCTATGGATAAGCTTTCTAAAGACAAGCTATTTTCGTGCGAAAACACACAAAATCAGAAAAAATGTTCATTGTTCCTTTAGTACCTACTCAATTATTCTATAAATGAAGATATTTATGCAGAGTTTCAACTAGCTATGGCTAAGTTTGCTAAAGACAAGCTATTTTCTTGCGAAAACACACAAAATCAGAAAAAATTTTCAGTGCTCCTTTAGTACCTACGCAATTAGTCTAAAAATGAAGATATTTATGCTCAGTTTCAACTAGCTATGGCTAAGTTTGCTAAAGACAAGCTATTTTCTTGCGAAAACACAAACAAAATCAGAAAAAATGTTCAATATTCCTTTAGTACCTATGCAATTAGGCTAAAAATGAAGATATTTATGCAGAGTTTCAACTAACTATGGCTAAGTTTGCTACAGAAAAAATGTTCAATGATCATTTACTACCTACTCAATTAGGCTAAAAATGAAGATATTTATGCAGAGTTTCAACTATCTATGGCTAAGTTTGCTAAAGACAGGCTATTTTCTTGCGAAAACACACAAAATCAGAAAAAATGTTCAATGTTCCCTTAGTACCTACGCAATTAGGATAAAAAAAAAGATATTTATGTACTGTTTCAACTAGCTATGGCTAAGTTTGCTAAAGACAAGCTATTTTCTTGCGAAAACACACAAAATCAGAAAAAATGTTGTTAGGTTAGGTTAAGTTAGATTAGGTTAGGTTAGCCTACGTACGCGCGCATATAGGTTAGGTTAGGTTGGATTAAGTTAGGTTAGGTTAAGTTAGGTTAGATTAAGTTAGGTTAGGTTAAGTTAGGTTGGATTAGGTTAGGTTAGGTTAAGTTAGGTTAGGTTAGATTAAGTTAGGTTAGGGTAAGTTAGGTTTGGGTAGGTTAGCCTACGTACGCGCGCGTACGTAGGCTAACCTAGCCTAACCTAACCTAACCTAACTTAATCTAACCTAACCTAACTTAACCTAACCTAACTTAATCTAACCTAACCTAACTTAACCTAACCTAACTTAATCTAACCTAACCTAACTTAACCTAACCTAACCTAACTTAATCCAACCTAACCTAACCTATATGCGCGCGTACGTAGGCTAACCTAACCTAATCTAACTTAACCAAACCTAACAATATTTTTTCTGATTTTGTGTGTTTTCGCAAGAAAATAGCTTGTCTTTAGCAAACTTAGCCATAGCTAGTTGAAACTGTGCATAAATATCTTCTTTTATAGCCTAATTGTGTAGGTACTAAGGGAACATTGAACATTTTTTCTGATTTTGTGTGTTTTCGCAAGAAAATAGCTTGTCTTTAGCAAACTTAGCCATAGATAGTTGAAACTCTACATAAATATCTTCATTTTTAGTCTAATTGCGTAGGTAGTATAGTAACATTGAAAATTTTTTGTGATTTTTTTTGTGTTTTCGCAAGAAAATATCTTGTCTTTAGCAAACTTTGACATATCTAGTTGAAACTCTGCATAAATATCTTCATTTTTAGACTAATTGAGTAGCTAATAGAGGAATATCGAACATATTTTCTGATTTTGTTTGTAATTTCTCAAAAAAATAGCTCTTTAGAAAACTTAGACATAGCTAGTTGAAACTGTGCATAAATATCTTAATTTTTAGCCTAATTGCGTATGTACTAAATGAACACTGAACATTTTTTCTGATTTTGTGTGTTTTCGCAAGAAAATAGCTTGTCCTTAGCAAACTTAGCCATAGATAGTTGAAACTCTGCATATATAACTTAATTTTTATTCTAATTGAGTAGGTACTAAGGGAACATTGAACATTTTTTCTGATTTTGTTTGTGTTTTCGCAAGAAATTAGCTTGTCTTTAGCACACTTAGTCATATAGAGTTGAAACTCTGCATAAATAAATTAAATATTAGTCTAATTGCACAGCTACTCATTGTAGATCTAACATTTTTTCTGATTTTGTTTGTGTTTTCTCGCGAATATATATTGTCTTTATAAAACGTATCCATAGTTAGTTGAAACTGTGCATAAATATCTTCAATTTAGCCTAATTGCATAGGTGCTAAAGGAACATTGAACATTTTTTCTGATTTTGTCTGTTTTCGCAAGAAAATAGCTTGTCTTTAGCAAACTTATCCATAGATAGTTAAAAATGTGCATAAATATCTTCATTTTTAGCCTAATTGCGTAGGTACTAAAGGAATATTGAACATTTTTTCTGATTTTGTGTGTTTTCGCAAGAAAATAGCTTGTCTTTAGCAAACTTAGCCATAGATAGTTGAAACTCTGCATAAATATCTTCATTTTTAGTCTAATTGCGTAGGTACTAAAGGAACATTGAACATTTTTTCTGATTTTGTTTGTGTTTTCGCTAAGAAAATAGCTTGTCTTTAGCAAACTTAGCCATAGATAGTTGAAACTCTGCATAAATATGTTCATTTTTAGCTTAATTGCGAAGGTACTAAAGGAACATTGAACATTTTTCCTGATTTTGTGTCTTTTCTCAAGAAAATAGCTTGTCTTTAGCAAACTTAGCCATAGATAATTGAAACTCTGCATAAATATCTTCATTTTTAGTCTAATTGCGTAGGTACTAAAGGAACATTGAACATTTTTCTAATTTTGTTTGTGTTTTCGCAAGAAAATAGCTTGTCTTTAGCAAACTTAGCCATAGATAGTTGAAACTCTGCATAAATATCTTCATTTTTAGTCTAATTGCGTAGGTACTAAAGGAACATTGAACATTTTTTCTGATTTTGTGTCTTTTCGCAAGAAAATAGCTTGTCTTTAGCAAACTTAGCCATAGATAGTTGAAACTCTGCATAAATATCATCATTTTTAGTCTAATTGCGTAGGTACTAAAGGAACATTGAACATTTTTTCTGATTTTGTTTGTGTTTTCGCAAGAAAATAGCTTGTCTTTAGCAAACTTAGCCATAGCTAGTTGAAACTCTGCATAAATATCTTCATTTTTAGTCTAATTACGTAGGTACTAAAGGAACATTGAACATTTTTTCTGATTTTGTGTGTTTTCGCAAGAAAATAGCTTGTCTTTAGCAAACTTAGCCATAGCTAGTTGAAACTGTGCATAAATATCTTCATTTAAGCCTAATTGCGTAGGTACTAAAGGAACATTGAACATTTTTTCTGATTTTGTGTGTTTTCGCACGAAAATAGTTTGTCTTTAGCAAACTTAGCCATAGCGAGTTGAAATTCTGCATAAATATCTTCATTTTTAGTCTATTTGCTTAGGTACTAAAGGAACATTGAACATTTTTTCTGAGTTTGTGTGTTTTCGCAGGAAAAAATAGCTTGTCTTTAGCAAACTTAGCCATAGATAGTTGAAACTCTGCATAAATATCTTCATTTCAGCCTATTTGCGTAGGTACTAAAGGAACATTGAACATTTTTCTGATTTTGTGTGTTTTCGCACGAAAATAGCTTGTCTTTAGCAAACTTAGCCATAGCGAGTTGAAACTGTGCATAAATATCTTCATTTTTAGTCTAATTGCGTAGGTACTAAAGGAACATTGAACATTTTTTCTGAGTTTGTGTGTTTTCGCAAAGAAAATAGCTTGTCTTTAGCAAACTTAGCCATAGCTAGTTGAAACTCTGCATAAATATCTTCATTTTTAGTCTAGTTGCGTAGGTGCTAAAGGAACATTGAACATTTTTCTGATTTTGTTTGTGTTTTCGCAAGAAATTAGCTTGTCTTTAGCAAACTTAGCCATAGCTAGTTGAAACTCTGCATAAATATCTTCATTTTTAGCCTAATTGCGTAGGTACTAAAGGAACATTGAACATTTTTTCTGATTTTTTTTGTGTTTTCGCAAGAAAATAGCTTGTCTTTAGCAAACTTAGCCATAGCTAGTTGAAACTCTGCATAAATATCTTCATTTAAGCCTAATTGCATAGGTACTAAAGGAACATTGAACATTTTTTCTGATTTTGTGTGTTTTCGCAAGAAAATAGCTTGTCTTTAGCAAACATAGCCATAGATAGTTGTAACTCTGCATAAATATCTTCATTTTTAGTCTCATTGTGTAGTTACTAAAGAAACATTGAACATTTTTTCTGATTTTGTGTGTTTTCGCAAGAAAATAGCTAGTCTTTAGCAAACTTAGCCATAGCTAGTTAAAACTGTGCATAAATATCTTCATTTTTAGACTAATTGCGTAGGTACTAAAGGAACATTGAAAATTTTTTCTGATTTTGTTTGTGTTTTCGCAAGAAAATAGCTTGTCTTTAGCAAACTCAGCCATAACTAGTTGAAACTCTGAATAAATATGTTCATTTTTAGTCTAATTACGTAGGTACTAAAGGAACATTGAACATTTTTTCTGATTTTGTGTGTTTTCGCAAGAAAATAGCTTGTCTTTAGCAAACTTAGCCATAGCTAATTGAAACTGTGCATAAATATCTTCATTTTTAGCCTAATTGCGTAGGTACTAAAGGAACATTGAACATTTTTTCTGATTTTGTTTGTTTTATCGGTATAAAATAGCTTGTCTTTAGCAAACTTAGGCCTAGCTAGTTGGAACTCTGCACAAATATCTTCATTTTTAGTTTAATTGCGTAGGTACTAAAGGAACATTGCACATTTTTTCTGATTTTGTGTGTTTTCTCAAGAAAATAGCTTGTCTTTAGTAAACTTAGACATAGATAGATTAAACTCTTCATAAATATAATCATTTTTAGTCTAATTGCGTAGGTAATAAATGAACATTGAACATTTTTTCTGATTTTGTGTGTGTTTTCGCAAGAAAATAGCTTGTATTTAGCAAACTAAGCCATAGCTAGTTGAAACTCTGCATAAATATCTTCATTTTTAGTCTAATTGCGTAGGTACTAAAGGAACATTGAACATTTTTTCTGATTTTGTGTCTTTTCGCAAGAAAATAGCTTGTCTTTAGCAAACTTAGCCATAGATAATTGAAACTCTGCATAAATATCTTCATTTCAGCCTAATTGCGTAGGTACTAAAGGAACATTGAACATTTTTTCTGATTTTGTGTGTTTTCGCACGAAAATAGCTTGTCTTTAGCAAACTGAGCCATAGCGAGTTGAAATTCTGCATAAATATCTTCATTTTTAGTCTATTTGCTTAGGTACTAAAGGAACATTGATCATTTTTTCTGAGTTTGTGTGTTTTCGCAAAGAAAATAGCTTGTCTTTAGCAAACTTAGCCATAGCTAGTTGAAACTCTGCATAAATATCTTCATTTAAGCCTAATTGCGTAGGTACTAAAGGAACATTGAACATTTTTTCTGATTTTGTGTGTTTTCGCACGAAAATAGCTTGTCTTTAGCAAACTTAGCCATAGCGAGTTGAAACTGTGCATAAATATCTTCATTTTTAGTCTAATTGCGTAGGAACTAAAGGAACATTGAACATTTTTTCTGAGTTTGTGTGTTTTCGCAAAGAAAATAGCTTGTCTTTAGCAAACTTAGCCATAGCTAGTTGAAACTCTGCATAAATATCTTCATTTTTAGTCTAATTGCGTAGGTACTAAAGGAACATTGAAAATTTTTTCTGATTTTGTTTGTGTTTTCGCAAGAAAATAGCTTGTCTTTAGCAAACTTAGCCATAGCTAGTTGAAACTCTGCATAAATATCTTCATTTTTAGCCTAATTGCGTAGGTACTAAAGGAATATTGAACATTTTTTCTGATTTTGTTTGTGTTTTCGCAAGAATATAGCTTGTCTTTAGCAAACTTAGCCATAGCTAGTTGAAACTCTGCATAAATATCTTCATTTAAGCCTAATTGCATAGGTGCTAAAGGAACATTGAACATTTTTTCTGATTTTGTGTGTTTTCGCAAGAAAATAGCTTGTCTTTAGCAAACTTAGCCATAGCTAGTTAAAACTCTGCATAAATATCTTCATTTTTAGACTAATTGCGTAGGTACTAAAGGAACATTGAACATTTTTTCTGATTTTGTTTGTGTTTTCGTAAGAAAATAGCTTGTCTTTAGTAAACTTAGCCATAGATAGTTGATACTATGCATAAATATCTTCATTTTTAGTCTAATTGCGTAGTTAGTAAAGTAACATTGAAAATATGTTATAATTTTGTGTGTTTTTTAGAAAGAAAATAGATTGTCTGTAGAAAACATATAATTAGATATTTTAAACTTTGAATAAATATATGAATTTTTAGTCTAATTTAGTATGTAATAAAGGAAAATTGAACATTTTTTCTGATTTTGTGTCTTTTCGCAAGAAAATAGCTTGTCTTTAGCAAACTTAGCCATAGATAATTGAAACTCTGCATAAATATCTTCATTTCAGCCTAATTGCGTAGCTACTAAAGGAAAATTGAACATTTTTTCTGATTTTGTGTGTTTTCGCGAGAAAATAGCTTGTCTTTAGCAAACTTAGCCATAGCTAGTTGAAACTCTGCATAAATATCTTCATTTAAGCCTAATTACGTAGGTACTAAAGGAACATTGAACATTTTTTCTGATTTTGTGTGTTTTCGCAAGAAAATAGCTTGTCCTTAGCAAACTTAGCCATAGCTAGTTGAAACTGTGCATAAATATCTTCATTTTTAGTCTAATTGCGTAGGTGCTAAAGGAACATTGAACATTTTTTCTGAGTTTGTGTGTTTTCGCAGGAAAAAATAGCTTGTCTTTAGCAAACTTAGCAATAGCTAGTTGAAACTCTGCATAAATATCTTCATTTCAGCCTAGTTGCGTAGGTACTAGAGGAAAATTGAACATTTTTTCTGATTTTGTGTGTTTTCGCACGAAAATAGCTTGTCTTTAGCAAACTTAGCCATAGCGAGTTGAAACTCTGCATAAATATCTTCATTTTTAGTCTAATTGCGTAGGTACTAAAGGAACATTGAACATTTTTTCTGAGTTTGTGTGTTTTCGCAAATAAAATAGCTTGTCTTTAGCAAACTTAGCAATAGCTAGTTGAAACTCTGCATAAATATCTTCATTTCAGCCTAGTTGCGTAGGTACTAGAGGAACATTGAACATTTTTTCTGATTTTGTGTGTTTTCGCAAGAAAATAGCTTGTCTTTAGAAAACTTAGCCATAGCTAGTTGAAACTCTGCATAAATATTTTCATTTTTAGCCTAATTGCGTAGGTACTAAAGGAACATTGAACATTTTTCTGATTTTGTGTGTTTTCTTAAGAAAATAGCTTGTCTTTAGCAAATTTAGCCATAGCTAGTTGAAACTCTGCATAAATATCTTCATTTTTAGCCTAATTGCGTAGGTACTAAAGGAATATTGAACATTTCTTCTGATTTTGTTTGTGTTTTCGCAAAAAAATAGCTCTTTAGCAAACTTAGCCATAGCTAGTTGAAACTCTGCATAAATATCTTCATTTAATCCTAATTGCGTAGGTACTAAAGGAACATTGAACTTTTTTTCTGAGTTTTTGTGTTTTCACATTAAAATAGCTTGTCTTTAGCAAACTTAGCCATAGCTAGTTGAAACTCTGCATAAATATCTTCATTTGTAGCCTAGTTGCGTAGGTACTAAAGGAACATTGAACCTTTTTACTGATTTTGTTTGTTTTCGCAAGAAAATAGCTTGTCTTTAGCAAACTTAGCCATAGCTAGTTGAAACTCTGCATAAATATCTTCATTTTTAGCCTAATTGCGTAGGTAATAAAGGAACATTGAACATTTCTTCTGATTTTGTTTGTGTTTTCGCAAGAAAATAGCTTGTCTTTAGCAAACTTAGCCATAGCTAGCTGAAACTCTACATAAATAGAGAAATTCTTTAACCATTTAGGGTTAACTTACCTTTTTAGGGATGAGCATTTAGGGTTCTCCTACATGCTGAACCTGAAAGTTTGTTCCCTGACATACTGGATCTGGAAGTGTAATTTCAGAAAAATTCTTTAACCTTTTAGGGTTAACTTACATTTTTATTGGATTACTATTTAGGGTTCTCCAACATGTTGAACTTGAAAGTGTGTTCCCTGGCATGTTTAATCTTATTGTCTAATTTTCGTGGATATGGACTATTCTAAATATTAAAAATGTCTCAGTCTTAAGATAATTTCAGAAAAATTCTTTAACATTTTAGTGTTAACTTACCTTTTTATGGATGACTATTTAGGGTTCTCAAAAATGCTGAACTTTAAAGTGTGTTCCCTGTCATGTTGAATCTTAAATTCTAATTTTCGTGGCTATGGACTATTATAAAGAATAAAAACGTCTGAGGCTTAAGATAATTTCAGAAAAATTCTTTAACCTTTTAGGATTAACTTACCTTTTTATGGATGACTATTTAGGGTTCTCCAACACGCTGAACTTGAAAGTGTGTTCCCTGGCATGTTGAACCTGAAAGTCTAATTTTCGTGGCGATGGACTATTCTAAAGAATAAAAGCGTCACAGGCTTAAGATAATTTCAGAAAAATTCTTAAACCTTTTAGTGTTGACTTACCGTTTTAGGGTTTACTATCTAGGGTTCTCCAACGTGCTGAACTTGAAAGCGTGGTCCGCGGCATGTTGAATATGAAAGCATAATTTTCACGGCAGTGAACTGTCCTAAAGAATAAAAACGGATGAGATTTAAGATATTTAATGAACAAACATATTTAAAAACATTTGAAAAAAAAATAATGGCATATTTAAAAAAAGAAGCTTAATCCATTTGATATGAGGAGGAGCAAGTTTAGGACTTTGAATATCTGATGCATTTTTCCATGTCAGGTATCTTTTCCGGTATCCATTTAGCGAAATATCTAACTTCATCTTCTGGGTCATGGACTGAATGCAGGTATTTCTCACATTTGAAGTCTTCTAAATTGAATAATGCTATGTTTTTATCACATTTTTATAGTAAGAGTTTATCAGTTGGCACGATTCCCTTAACATAAACAGATTTCACACTAAAAAAACTGCATATTTCCTGAATTTCCTCTTGTAAATGTTTTATTTAATAGCCATTTTCATTATGTGGTCGTATGGTTTTAGCGTAAAAGCCATTTCGATTTATAAAATTTAGTGTTCGACTCCATCTGTTTTTCTCGTACTTATACATATTGTATCTGACGTTCAATTTATAGCAATGAATTTCATGTCGTTTATTGTCTAGGAGTAAGAAAGATGCTTCGAAAATAATACCAGTTGAGGAATGTTTCAGACTAATATATTCCGTGTTAGTCACACCAAACATAATTATGTCTGAAAAAAAAGTGCTTAAATTAAATATCATTTCTATTTTGTCACTATTAAAAGTGCTATCCCCTCCTCAACAAAAATCACGGATTCACGTCCCCCTCCCCTAAATTTAGGAAAATTGCTATAGCTAAAATCGCTAAATTTCGAAGAGAAATGGTTAGACACTGAAGTAAGAAACAATTATCTTTTCATTTCTATTTTGTCACTATTAAAAGTGCTAACCGCCTCCGCAACAAAAATCACGGATTCACGCCCCCTCCCCTAACTTTAGGAAAATTGTTATAGCTAAAATCGCTAAATTTCGAAGAGAAATGGTTAGACACTTAAGTAAGAAACAATTATCTTTTCATTTCTTTTTTGTCACTATTAAAAGTGCTAACCCCCTCCCCAACAAAAAATCATGGATTCACGCCCCCTCCCCTAAATTTAGGAAAATTGTTATAGCTAAAATCGCTAAATTTCGAAGAGAAATGGTTAGACACTGAAGTAAGTAACAATTATCTTTTCATTTCTATTTTGTCACTATTAAAAGTGCTAACCCCCTCCCCAGCAAAAATCCTGGATTCACGCTCTCCTCCCGGCCCCAAAGTTAGGAAAATTAAGCCATCCTTCTCATTGAGTTAATCTTGCGATATATTCAAGCGAAAGGCATATCAAAAAAGAATATATCTTACTACCTTTTATTCAAATGCTATAGCTAAAATCACTAAAATATCAAAGAGAAATGGTTAGACACTGAAGTTGAAAACAATTATGGTAAAAACAATCTTTCATTTCTATTTCTATTAAAAGTGCTAACCTCCACCCCCGCAAAAAATCTTGGATTCACGCCCCCCGCCTGGGACTATAAAAGAAACTTTATCGAAAGAAAGCTTGAAAATAATCTGTTCCTCTTCTCCAAATAGCGCATAGCGTCTGCACCTAATTATTACAATTGCCTCAAAGTGTTTTAATTTTGACGGAGAAACAGTTCCTTTTGACTTTGGCTGCTGCGTTCGTAAACACATAGGAAAAGGGTGACAGCTAATTTTAACCTCGCGTAGAGCATTATGTCAAAACCAGAGCGGTTAATAACAACAGTGACGGAAGTCAATGGTCGCTTTTAGCTAGGATATAGAACACTTAAAATTGCATAAATTTAACGAAAGGATAATTATTTCTTTTTGCGAGAATTTGGGATTGTAAAACAGTGGTGGGATGGGGTTAGGGCTAAAAAGAATATATTTTATGTTTTCCATTGATTATAATGATGTTTGTATGGTTTGGGGGGGTTTGGGGTAAAGGAATATATTTACGTTTTAGTTGAATATACTGGAGGATGTCCAAGGAAAATTCGTTTGAAAATAAAAATGCACTTACATTGCTAATTGCGGCTGGGCCTTTGAGGACCGGGGGGAGGGCCTCTGGGGTCCGAAGTGCCCTTTGGTGGTCCTGGGGCCCTTTGAGGACCGGGGGGAGGGCCTCTGGGGGTCCGGGGGGCCCTTTGGTGGTCCGGGGGCCCTTTGAGGACCGGGGGGAGGGCCTCTGGGGTTCGGGGTGCTCTTTGGGGGTCCGGGGGCCCTTTGAGGACCAGAGGAGGGCCTTTGAGGGTCTGAGGAGGGCGTTTGGGGGGGGGGCTGGGGCTCTTTGGGAGCTTGGGGGACCTTTGAGGACCGGGGGAGGGCCTCTGGGGTTCGGGGTGCCCTTTGGGGGTCCGGGGGCCCTTTGAGGACCAAAGGAGGGTCTTTGAGGGTCTGAGGAGGGCGTTTGGGGGGGGGGGCTGGGGCTCTTTGGGAGCTTGGGGGACCTTTGAGGACCGGGGGCTTCCTTCGGGGTTGGGTGGGGGATCGGAACCCTTTGTGGTTGGGGTAGGAGGATTGGAACCTTTGGGGTTGGGTTAGAGGACCTCACAACACTGTTCAAATGAAACTTGTGTATTATAACGACCACAGAGTTTCACCCTCAAATTCTCTTCTAAAACCTTTCCTAAAATATTCTTTCAAAATGTCTCTAACTGTTTCGCCGAAATAGTTCCATAGCCTGTCTAAAACGGTTTCGCCCAAATAATCCCTAAACGTAATTTCAGCGTGTTCCTTTTGTTTTTGGCATCTCTGCGCTAATGCATTTCAAATTAATAAGAAACCTGATTCCCGCGCTAAAATAATTCGTCGCTAAGATGTTTCTTGGAGAATTGTTTCCATGGCCTTTGGTTATTAATATCCTTTGGAGTTCGACCAAAAGAGTTGTTTCCGAGGCAATGACATTAATGACTTGGATCTATTCCTGGAGAATCGTTTCTAGGCGAAAATTTTTAAAGTCTGACAGATGATGTCATTGGTTAATTGATCTGTCAAGAAATGGGAATTAATTTGTTGTTTCTAAGGGGAATTATTGATTCACGATAGGTGAATTGAGGTCGACAGCACAGGTGTTCCAAGCTCGATGTTGTTGTTGTTGTAAGTGCACGCTCTCAGCGAATGTCAAGGTCGATGTTGTTGTTGTTGACACACCTGGAAAAATAGGTCATTGACCCCATTAACCACGTGTTCTCCCTAATGACTCTATGCCCATATATGGAGCCCTGTCAGTATTCTATGCCCATATAAGGAGCCCTGTTCGGAGTCAATAAGGCCCTTCTACTGATGTCCTCCTCAAAAACTTAATTTCTATCATGAAATCCAAAACACTGAATAAAATAGCTATCTAAAAATTTTGATTGGATGTGTTTGAGGAAAAGATGGGCAAGAGAGGAGGACTAGTTGCCCTCAAACCACTTTAAACTATTAAAAAGGGCACTTGACCTTTGAATTTCCAACCGAATGAGCCCTTTTTCAAGTTTCTACGACAAAGATTTAAATAAAAACTTATATGCCTCCAGGGCATAACTTATAACCTTTACTCTGAAGAGTGTGGGGGGAGTGTCCTGCTCAATGGTATAATTTTCTGAACTTTAACTGCGTGGAACAAAATGGCTGTCTCAAAATATTGATTGGATGTGTTTGGGGAAATGGTGGGCGTGGAAGGAGTGTTAGTCGCCTTCCAATTACTTTCAACCATTAAAAAGGGCACAAACCATTTCTATTTCTAATCAAATGAGCCCTTTTTAAAGTTTCTACGATAGCACGTTTTATAACAACTTTACCTGCCCCCAGGGCAAAACTTACAAAACTTGTCCTAAGGACTGTGAGGAGGTTGTCATCCTCAAAGATCTAATTTCCAGAACTTAAAACTACGTTGAACAAAATGGCTATCTCAAAATTTTGATTGGATGTGTTTTGGGGAATGATGGGCGTGGGGGGGTTTAGTTGCCCTTCAATCACTTTCGTCTATTAAAAAGGGTACTAGCCCTTTGAATTTCCAATCGAATGAGCCAGTTTTGAAGTTTCTACGACAACGCCTTCTATAAAAACCTCATATCCCCCAGGCCATAACTTAAAAGCCTTGCCCTGAAGGTTTTGAGGGAGTGTCCTCCTCAAAAACATATTTTCTATCTGGAAAACAACTACGCTGAACAAAACGGATGTCTCAAAATTTCAATTGTATGTGTTTTGGGTATGATGGGCCTGGGGGGTGCTAGTTGCCCTCCAATCACTTTCGACTATAAAAAATGGCACCATCCCTTTGAATTTCCAATCGAATGAGCCTGTTTTGAAGTTTCTTAGATAACGCCTCCTATAAACACCTTATATGCCCCCAGGGCATAACTTGAAACCCTTGCCCTGAGGGTTCTGGGGGAGTGTCCTCCTCAAAAACATATTTTCTATCTGAAAATCAACTACGCTGAACAAACTAGCTATCTCAAAATTTTGAATGGATATGTTTGGGGGAATGATGGGCGTGGGGGGGCTAGTTGCCTTCCAATCACTTTTGAAAATTAAAAATGGTACTAGCCCTTTCAATTTCCAATCGAATGAGCCTGTTTTGAAGTTTCTACGACAACGTTTTCTATAAAAAACCTTGTATACCCCCAGGGCATAACTTAAAACCGTTGCCTTGAGGGTTGTGGGGGAGTATCCTCCTCATAAACATATTTTCTTTCTGAAAATCAAATACGCTGAACAAAATGGCCATCTCAAAATTTTGATTGGATGTGTTTGGGGAATGATGGGCGTGGGGGGACTAGTTGCCCTCCAATCCCTTTTGACTATTAAAAGGGTACTGGCCCTTTGTGTAATGGGGTCAATTCTCAAAAAGCATCAAAATTCCCCGATTAAAGTTACCCCAGTAAAATAACATCACCCAAAAATATGAATCTGAAAATTCAAGTAACCTACAGATTTAGCAAGTCTCAAGTGTTTCAATTTAAAAATAGTGAAACAAATGTATTTAACGAAACAATACATTGTAAGAATCTTTCCCACAGAAAAAATATGACAGGCAACTAACAATGTAATTTAATCTTAAGAGCTTGAAATTCCAAACTATCAACAGATGGTAGAATTTATTATGCAAAAAATAGTCACTCAAGATACCAAATATTTTCATTGCATTGTTCTGAAAACTAATTTTAGAATTTTGTATCTCAATGTAATTAAATCGTATTGTCCTCTAACGACTTTCATAGAACAGGTGGTAGAATTTATTATGCAAAAAATAGTCACTCAAGATACCAAATATTTTCATTGCATTGTTCCAAAAACTAAGTTTAAAATTTTGTATCTCAATGTAATTAAATCGTATTGTCCTCTAACGAGTTTCATAGAAATAAATTGTAAATCTTCTGGCAACTAAGTGACACCTGGACAGCAAAAAAAAACTACAGTGTAAAACTTTGTTTTGTTATGAAAAATTCCAAAGTTATATCTTAAAGTCATAAATCGAAATTAAACCCAAGTAG
Source organism: Artemia sp. Qi Xiang Cuo (assembly GCF_049724085.1). NCBI lineage: Eukaryota > Metazoa > Arthropoda > Branchiopoda > Anostraca > Artemiidae > Artemia > Artemia sp. Qi Xiang Cuo. The sequence continues at coordinate 55,740,812 of NC_142799.1, read as the reverse complement.
CCCATTGGTGTATGTCCATCCAATAGTAATATAGGATATATAGTGGAACCAATAGAATCTGTAAAATATACTTGTTAGTAACGCCCGAACGTAACCTCTGGCGAAATTGGAAATAGTAGATAGCTAGAACTTAGCAATTTTTTAGTCAGTCTTGGAGGAGTCTAGAATGAGTTTAGAGCCAGTCTGTTGCATGTCTACTATAACTTTTATGTGAATCTGGAAACAGATTGATTGACGTTACTTGTATTGCTAGTGAGCATTAACCTTGTGTCTTTTAACTGCAAGTGTTTTGATATACCTGAAACTCTGTTCCGATATGTGAGTAAAAATAAATACATTATTTCCTTATTTTATTCTCTTTATGTTAGTATTTCTCTGGACAGCTTGTCCTTGTGGCTCCACTCGCTCTCATGGAAACCTGGAACTTTTCAATCTGATTTTGACTCAGTATAACTGTTAATATAAGCTCCTTTATTTTACCGCTCGTTTAAGCTCCTCACACACAATATTCTGCCCCCACTCAGGTAAGCCACACCCGAACCATCAGCTCAGAGTTTGACTAATTTTACCCATTGAACTAGTTATTTGAAATTTTTCCATTAGAATGTCTTATTGAAAACCCCCATTGGAATTCTTTCACATGAAACCTCCCCATTAGAATTGGTAATAAAACATTTAAATAACCCCCCCCCCCCACATTAGAATTGGCGATGTCGGTTTAAAGGAGAAAAACACAAGGACAAAATTTTCCACAACAAAAAATTATTGAGAAATATTACCATAAGGAAAGTGCAATATTTTATGCTTTTAAGTACAATATTTTGTGCATGCTTTAAAGTGCAATATTTTATAGGCCTAAGTTCCCTTAAACTTGAACAATATAAAAAAAATAATAAAACCAGTACCGAATTTTAATTAATTAAAAAAAAACAATATGTCGTTAGATCAAAACGAACAATTATTAAAGCAAAAACTCATGGCTAAAACATTGGAAATTTCGAAATCCCTTCCCTCATATAACGGTGATTCAGATGTAGACGAATTTATTATCCAATTAAACCATTTCGTGGAAGTAACCCAAACGGACTTAAAATCATTAGTAGGCATGTTGTTAATGAGACTTAAGGGGCAAGCACTAACATTCTTAAAACAAATAGAAAATACAATAGGGGAAGACAAAAATCTTCCAATAAACTCAATAGAAAAATTGCTAAAAGCGTTCCAAGAAAGATTTGTTGAAACTAGTTCAACACACAAATTAAAGCACGGAACAGTATGTTTCGATGAAACCCAAAATGTTAGAGAATATCTGCACAAAGTATTGATATCCATTGAGACTAAGTACGGAAAAGAATCTAATCCTTTATATCATGAAATTGTATTAAATGCTTTCATGCAAGGATTAAGCCTGAAACTATACCGAATGTTAATATAAAAAAATATTCAAACATTAGAGCTAGCAGTTCAGGAAGTAGAGAGAATGATTGAAATTGACTCGATTGTGGCAAATCACAATAGAACAAGAATAAAAAATGTAGAAAATTCAACTCTGGGACGATCACGAGAAATTTCCCCAAGATTTTTTTCGAGAGATAATTCACCCAAACCAAACCAAAATAGGTCTCCAACTCCTACGAGGCAAAGAATGGTACGTTTTGTACCTACAAATACGACAGAATACGTACAGAACCCCCCAGTTATATGCTATGCATGTAATAAACAAGGACATATCGCCAGGGAATGCCGTACTAGAAACAAATATACACCAGCAACCCCAGTTTTAATAACCGTTTGTTCGGGAGAATAAACTCAAATGCCAATGGGTCAGGAAGCTATAGAAATAAGCCCCCGCGTCTCCCATCTTTCCGCAACACCTACCAGCAAGGATTTGGATACGTGAATCCTTCCCAATCTACACTTCCCCAACCCTATACAAATCCTTCCCCCTACCGACAAAGTAATTATCGGTTCCCCAACGCAAATACCCGACAAAACATGTATCAATTTAATTCACGGACGGTGTATCCAACTAGATTCAACAGGAATACGAGCGATAACAGAGGATATTTTTTACCGACGGGAAATGAAAGAAATTTTTTGGGAAACGAAAGAAATTTTTCCCCAATACAAAATGAACAAATACCGCGAATCGTCAGCACAAGAAATCCTAACCCACGCAATTATACGTGGCAACCAAGACAATCAAATGTCCATCAATTTGGAACTTCACTAGCAAGTGAAATTCCAACCAAACCCCAATGTCAAACGCCAACTTATAAGGTAAGCGCTCAGGGAAACGAATCAGGCCCCCAAGAAAATTAACCGGGACCCTGGAGGCCAGTATTTTTCATAGATCCCTTCCAATAATCATATCTTCTTTTAGTGATAATAATGACATATTACCTATATTAAATGATTTTGGTGTTGCAAGTATTAATTTCAAAGCGTTTATAGATTCCGGCGCATCAGCTGAAATAGGGAATTTATCCCTACATAGTCTAAAAGAAATTAATTGACTAAACACCAATACGCGACTTTTCACGCAATTCAACTTAAACAATAGCTACCAAAATAAGCAATTAGAAAAGAATCGCATTCAATATAAAATAAATTAATTCCCTTTAATTAAGTGTGTACAAAGGTGTAGAAAATAAATTAATAAATATTTTAATCATAGTAGTCAAAGCTAAATAAAACATAAAGATAAAAGAAAATGCATTATAGTTTAATAGCTTAATTTTTTGAAAGCCTTAAAAATAAGCCTATATTTTCGAAATATAACCTTAATAAAAACTTGTTTAAACCATGTCACGTTCATTAAAATATGCTAACGAACAATATAATACAACCCTTTACTCAACTACTTAAGCTCAAAAACCCACTCAAACCATGTAAAAGATACTTTTAGCTAAAAATCAGTAGTGACACCCCTCACACTTCGGCTTGTAATAAAAAAAATTGATTTATTTTAAAAATTTCTCAAAAAACTCACTTAACCAAGGCGAAACATACTTTTAACTAAAAAAAAATCAGCAGTGGTATTCCTGACACTTCGAAAGTAACGACACATTTTTTTTCTCGACAATTAATAAAAGCTCAGTAGACATGGCAATTCTAATTCATAAAAGCAAAATAAAATGATAGTCAGCGAAATACCCCCAAAATACTCCGAAAATGGAATAAGAGCACTAATTCAAACGTCTATACGTTATACGATAATAAAAATGGATGAACCTCCGAGCATAGGAGGTTAAAGCTAAGGATGAGCATGGTATATATTGTCCCACCATGCAATCACTTGACCTTCACCCCCTGTTGAGAAAAAGTTACATGGATACAAGACTTTATTGCACAACAAGACATTGCTTGGCAAGCACTACAACTGCCAATTCGTCAAACTTCTAAAAAAAATAGACCCTAAATCGTGGGAAGCGGTGGCCCCGAGGAGGCATTGTCGTCCTGTTGCCATTTCCATTTGGCCTTAGCTCTTCATGAGAAACTAATACCCTGTTATAAACATGAACCCGAATAACAAAGAGTTATGAACTGCAGTTGAAAGAAACAATCCTGCAACGTGGGGACCCGTTGGTCAACTGTTGTGACCTGTGGTGCGTTTTATTCCATTGGTCATGAGAATTGGCTATAGGACTCTCATGGGAAAATCAATAAATCTCCCTATAATAAGTGATCTGCCAAAAATTATCCTAACTCACCTCTACCATAAGAAGAAAATGGGACGACAGAAATAACCATACGAGAATATGGAATAAAAATGGACAAGAATTCTGATACGTGGGGAATAGGTTGGCACGGTACCGGTACGCGGTTTAATTGATTTCCTGGACGGGCGCCGTGCCAAGGTATTTCTTACAAAGTACAACTAGAACAGGAAGAAAAACAACAAAAGACTAATAAAATTAATTGCGTGATCCGCAAAAAATACCCTACCTGAAACACCCATCATTAGAAGAAAATGTGATAACACAAGTGACCATACACGAATATGGAATAAAAAAGGGCAAAATTGTCCGATGCGTGGGGAATGCGTTGGCAAGGGGCGGGAACACGAGTGATTTAATTTTACGATCAAGCCCCGTGCCATGGTAATTCTTACGAAGGTCAACTCAAACAGGAAAAGGAACCCAAGGATGCCAATGGAGGTTAAGTACCATAAATTAGAAAATCCAATTAAAAACAGCTATATGTAATAACAAATATCATCAAATTGAAAGCCTCTGACTAAGCCATTATTATACTTTAAATCACTATAACCATTTCAAAATATATTACTATTAAGTAATCATTTATTTCATAGTTACTGATAGACTTTATATAAGAACACATTTGCAGATGCGGTACGTGAATAACCTTCAACCACTAGTTAAGGGAAACGCCGACACAAGCAACTATACGGTACGTTGCTTATATTAACCCAAAATCTACTAGAATAAATTAAAAAAAATAACCATGATAAGATACCCAAGCCATCAAGAATTAAATAATCTTAGACTAGAAAATGTAACCTTATGGAATCTTAAGAAAAGACATAGTGTAGACAACATTAATGATTCATTAAGAGAATGGGGATATGTTGATAATTTAATAAGAGAAGAGGAACTTATCAGAATGGTAGAAAATCTCGACTGCCCAAAACTATATTATCTTCTGAAATCTCGAAGAATATTCTTAGAACCAAGAATGATCCGAAGATTAACGGCAAGCTTAGTTCATTATAACTTTAGTGCGGGTGCAATGACGAGAACACTCGAACACACCAGACTAAGTGCCGACCTGGCTTTCTGAATTTTAATACAAAGTGTCCCAAAAACAAAATATAGCTTATTGTCTGATTATATCGCCGAAAATATTTGGTACGATCAAGATGATAACAATATAACCACAATTTGGCCCATTAAAATTCTCTCCATACTAATAGACCGAGGACATATGTTAAAAGGTGAAAGCTTTCTTATGATCTTATATGTTAACTGTGTAAATAACACGTATTTAAATCCAATAAACCCTTCAACAGGATCCGCAATTTTTCAAGTTACCCCAAAAGATTATAAGGACATAAAGAAAATAACATTGAACATATTCCAACAAGACGAAAATTTTGGAAGAAAAATATTTCCTGGGTTAGACATAATTGTGCGTGAGCAACTATGCTGCTGCCAATCACACGTAAACTTAAGTTTTTCCATAGTGAAAATAATAAATGATCAATTATCCTTATCTCAGTTATGCCGGAAAGTCATTCGACAAAATATGCAAAGGAATGACATAATGACCACACTGGAGGGCCTGCACCTCCCAAACCAGTTATTAGTGTATTTAATGTACTTAAATATACCTGAAAGTGGGAAAAATAATATACTATTTGAACTCAAATTTCTCAGCTCAAATGTTTCATCATGGGAAAGTTATCGACTTCTCGATATGCTTACATCTCCAAGTTCAAAGGCGGCACTGCCGGATGATGCACCCATATTGAAATTAAAGCCCAGTAGTAGTGGAAGAAACTGTATATATAAATAATCTCGTCAAAATTAATGATAAAAGAACCCTCTAATATTACCTAAAGCATTATAACTACGCAAATCGATTATTATCGCAATTAAAAAAAATGTATTAAAAACCAGCATTGTATTTATATTTATAAAACTCTGAGTTAAAATGAATGTCATGAGATCTAAATACATTATTAATATACATTGACGAAAAAAGGTAGTTTCTCGAAAGTCTCTATACTTTTAAGCCTATAAGTCGACCGCAAAGTCGTTAAACTAGAATATGGAACTTTAGGGAATCGAATTATGTTCGACTACACAAATAACCAGGTGCAAGGTGGCACCGGTGAAAAAGTAGTTTAACTTCGACCTGAAGTTACTTTGTTTTCCATTCAGAGTATATTTTCATTATTAGTTAATATGGAGCTTTAGACGACTCGAATTATGTCGAATGAATAAGTACCGGATGTATTGAGGAAATGCCGGTGAAAAGGTAGTTTGACTTTGACCTAGAGTGTATCATCATTGTAACTAATTTTGAAAAAAAATAACTAGACAAAGACCAATAGAAACTACCTTTCATTTCAGACAATGGCCAAAGCAATTATCGATACGGAGTTCATAACTATAAAGTATGCAAAAGAAAACGTCATATACTCAGCGGCAATGATCATTGTGAATAAATCAGGGGAAGAAGTTTTTGCGAAAAAGTGGAATGTCAAAAACGATTTAAGAGAATACAACATAGGATCATATATCTTCGGATTACGTTTAGCAAATACACCCAAATATCGACCCGCAAGAGGGAAACTAGGAATAAAATGCAACGGCAGAAAGGGCAAGTACCTCCATATCGTTCAACATTAAATAAGAAAGTTGCAAAAACAATATAAAATCCGGTACTGGTATGTTAAAGGTCCTTGTCAGACAGATTTATTACTTCTTGACAAATGTAGAAAGAAAAAATTAGTTTACAAAATTGAGGGAAATCCAAACTGTGTAAAATATCAAGGGAAACATGACCCCCTCCAAGAAATAAAATATTACAAACAGTATCTATATAATCCAAAAAGTGCAATGTATAAAGCGAAAAGAAATGAAACTATATTTAAAAGAATAAAAACCTATGAAGCAAAATCAAAAGTAACCAAAAACTCAAAAAACTATCCCAATTAAAATAATTAAGTCAACCCATGAACCCTTTACGTTAAAAAAAAGATCCTTGAATGAGACCAATTAAAACATCTATCTCCCCAGCCGAAGAATCAGCCGTACGTTCACCATAAGCAAAGAAACAAAGTGTACGACCAAGAATCTTAAACTCACTTTGGTTACTTCCTCGATAAAAAGAAAAAAGGAAATCCCCTATAATAGGAATCTGAATTTACAATCGGTTTTTAATCAAAATTTTTCTTACTACATTATGTTTAATGAAATATTAATTCCAGAAACAGCAAAAAAAGGATATGGCTAATAAACTTCATGATAATCTTCGTTGCCCAAACTATAGCCCAAGATATCGTGAAACATGGAATAATCTTCAAACATGAGAATTCGTTACTTGCAAGCCACAATGCTTGGAAAATATTTATGAAACTGGATCCCAAACCATTTGAGACCCTATTTCAACAAGTAATAAGACTAGAAAAGAATACCAACTAATTAAAGGACTCTATATTCCAATTCTTAAAATCGGACAAAAGCTTACAGACCACGAAAGACATGCACCACAAGCAAAATACAGGAAATCTACCCCCCCCCCCCCATTCTTCCTAAACTAAAGTCGAAATTCATAGTAGACGACTTTGACAAGAAAATGGCAGATATCGATAAAGCGCTAGGAACTAACAACAGAAAAAACAGAAGGAAAAGAGGATTAAGAAATGCAGACGGATCCATAAGCGAATATACTACAAAAAAATATATCGCAGGTTCCTTCTTGACAGCTCCCAAGAAAAATAAACTCTATGATGGAAATTACACAATGCTAAATGAACAACTAAGCCTATGGACATTTCTCAGGGAATTATGGCAAAATCATGCTGAACAGAATGTTACGAAGCAAATATTATCAAAACTCACAATGGAAAAAGACTACAGACAAATTCTTAACATAGATGAATTAAAATTCTCAAATACACAACAAGATGATAAGAATAAAAACCCTACAGAAAGAAAAAGAAAAGACGCCGAAGCAACAACGCCTACATATGAAACCCCAGTAAGAGATATACAATCTTCAATGTCGGAAACTACGACGAGCACGGTCCCAGAAATGAGCGCACTTAGCAGGGAAGCACGTAGAAATTTGACCATGCTAACTTATCTAAGACCAACGATACTTACAAAATGGACGTGGTCAACAAGGTCCACGTTTTACCGCACCCAGCCAATTGAATGAACCCTTTTGAAGTTTTTTCGACAACACTTTCAATATAAAATTTATTTGCCCCCAGGGCATGACTTACAACCTTTGCCCTGATTGCTCTGAGGGGAAGGGGCTGTCATCCTTAAAGACCTAATTTCCAAAACTTTCTACTACGTTAAATGAAATGGCTATCTTAAAATTTTGAGTGGATATGTTTGGGGGAAAAATGGGTGAGACAGGGGGGTTGGTTGCCCTCAAATCACTTTCGACAATTAAAAAAGGCACTAGCCCTTTGAATTTCCAATCAAATGAGCTCTTTTTCAAGTTTCTATGACAAAGATTTCAATAAAAATCTTATATACTCCAGGGCATAACTTACATCCCTGGCCCTGAAGACTGTGGGAGGGGGTTCCTGCTCAAAGATATAATTTCCAGAACTTTAAACTCCTTGAAACAAAATGGCTGTCTCAAAATTTTGATTGGATGTGTTTTGTTAAATGATGGGCGTGGAAGGGCTGTTACTTGCCTCCCAATCACTTTCGACTATTAAAAAGGGCACTAGCCATTTCAATTTCCAATCGAATGAGCCTTTCTTAAAGTTTCTACGACAACACATTCTATGAAAACCTTAAATACCCCCAGGGCATAACTTACAATCCTTGCCCTGAAGGCTGTGGGGGCTTCATATTTTCCAGAAATTGAAACTACGTTGAATAAAATGGCTATCTCAAAATTTTGATTGGATGTTCTTGGGGAAAAGGTAGGTGTGAGAGGGGGGTTAGTTGCCCTCCAATCACTTTTGAGTATTAAAAAGGGCAATATCGAATTTCCTTTCAATTTCCAATCGAATGAGCCTTTTTTATAAGTTTCTACGACAACCCCTTCTATAAGAAAAACCTTATATGCCCCCTGGGCATAAATTACAATCCTTGCCCAGAGGTCTTCAGGGGAGTTTCCTTCACAAAAACATAATTTCTATCTGAAAATAAAATACGCTGAACAAAATGACTATCTCAAAATCTTGATTGGATGTGTTTCGGGAAATGGTGGGCTTGGAAGGGGTGTTATTCGCCTTACAATCACTTTCATCTATTAAAAAGGCACAAGCCACTTCAATTTCCAATCGAATGAGCCCTTTTCAAAGTTTCTACGACAACTACTACGTTACAAAGTGCCCTGCTCTAATGGAAAAAAAATAATAAATAGTACATTGTGCCAACAACGTTCTTATATGCCCCCGGGGCATAATTTGAAACCCTTGCCCTGAGGGTTTTGAGGGAATGTCCTCCTCAAAATATATTTTCTATCTCTAAATCAACTACGCTGAACAAAATAGCTATATCAAAATTTTGATTAGATGTGTTTGGGGGAATGATCTTGAGACTTAAGATCTCAAGTAATTGTGAGGCAAATGTTTAAATGGCTGCACGCACGAGTAAATTGCAAGAGAAAGTATGACTCTCTTATTGAACCCATACTTGTTTGTGTTTGATTTTTCTTTCATGTATTTTTTGGAATTACATCTTTACCAGAATTTATTAAAGAATTCGGGTTTGAAAACAACTTTAATATTTTGTTTTTTATTTCTTTAACAGTTTTTGTGATAAAACTGACACAAAAAGGTAAAGATATATAATTTATTTTCTTATCAATTTCGTCCGTGTTTTTCAAAATACTTGCTGGTGTTTTAAGTAATTTTACTAGTTCAACCAGAACAAAAAGAAAATGATTTGTAAATGCATAAATAAAAATGTGGTTCAAATGGACAGTCAAAAATTTCCAATAAGAAAAAGTAAGTATTTTGGTTAAGCTACCGCTAACTAGCATTGGAATATTGGGGAGATAAGCCAGGGGTGCAAATTTAGGAAAATATGGGCGTTGGTTTGAACGTATTTTTTGATTATTTTTAAAACGGCACAAAAAAGATATTTTTCAAAAAATAGGGGGATAATTACACCACTCCTCCATTGCTGCCCTTTGTTGAATAAAAAACAAGTTAATCATATTGATAAAACAGTTTTAAAAGCTTTAAAAACTACGAAAACTAGCATTTTTAAAATGAAAAACTGCGTCGTCTGTTGAAGCGACTAATTATAATTTTAGTGATTTTATTGCTAATCTAGTGATTTTTCTCAAAAATTTAGCAATTTTAGCGACTTTTTTCAAGAATCTAGTGATTTCTTAAGCTAGTGGCGACCCTGGGTAACGTTCTAATGATCATTTCTCCAATTAATGGAATCTCACATGGTGAATTTATCTCTTGGTTCCCACTTATACGATGTCAGGCAAAAACAGCCGTTTTTGCGTGATCCATTAAATTTCTTCTGTTTTGCTGCAAGTTTCTGCGTCACAACGGTTTACCGGCTATGTTAAAAATTTTCTACTGAGCCGTTGAAAATCGCATCGGTTATTTTAAATCGAAAGTTCTGTAGAACCATAAATTGCGAGTTGCTGGGAAGCTAAACGTGTTTATCAGAAGTTTTTTGTTAATACTTGACAAACAGCATGAGGATTCATTCCTTCCAATGAAAAATTTTAATGGGCGTGTCCAGGGGGAATTTTTACAAGAAAATGAGCAAAGGAGATAAGACTTATGTTTTTTATTTGGCATGGTTAACCTAGACTATTACAGGTTAGCCCTTTGAATAGTTTTCATGGCTTCTAGAATTCAATTTAGCCTATTCCTATACATAGGCTTGTTAAAAATATCGTAGTATCTTTGTGCTTCAATCGCTTTAGTGAACCATTTCTTTTTGAACATTGTTGTGATTTTCCCGTATCCACCATTCGTGAGCCGTTTTATGTTAAAAAATCACACGAGTGGGAACCAAAGGTATTGCGTTATCCTTGTTATCTACGTGTGTCTTTGTGTATTTCAGGCCCTCGTATTTCTGAACAACTGAAACATACTCATTTGTTTATTTAGATTTGAACAGTACATCAATCGGGGTGTTCCAAAAAATTTGAAACTTCTCCCTAAAAAGATGATACGGCGGCTGCCGCCGGTGCCCCGTAGTTTAAAAAAAAAGAACAAATTCGCCTGTGAATATGGCTTTCCCTAGCCCAAAACGTCAATCGTATTTTAATAAGACCAAACAAATTTAAACCTTTAAAATGCTGAATTGTCCTTACTAACTTAGTATGAATAAATTACGAAAAGCTGCCGTAATGATAAAAGGGTCTCAGTACCCTGCATTGAAAGATGATGCTTATTTTAAGTTAGTTATTCTCATATTTGCTATAACCTTGCTAAAATTCTGGCAATCCCTTTTGCCAAGGACTGTTAAACTGTAACAGAAGCTCCAAAGCTTTTATGCTAGGTAAATAAAGCTATCCAAAATGGTTCAAATTAAAATGTAAGGTATTTGCCTAGAGAACCGCCTGAAGAGAAAGAATCAAGTTAAGAAAAGAATTCTTATTTCATGATAGGTGGACATCCACCACATGGCTAATGGGATACCACCTGACGACTAATTTGACAGTGTATATATATGTACAAATTTTGGTAAATATTTACCAAATCATATTATTGACTTACAAAAAAGTAAACATACCACTCAATGCCTTTTTTATGCTCTTTTCAAATATAATAATCATTGTTGTTGGAAATAAATTTTACCCCCACCCCTATATATACCAATTCAGAGCATATATTTGCACATTGAGGGAGTGGGGGTAAAGTTTAAACTTAACTACCATTTACATCAGAAATAAAATGTACCCCACCCCACTAATGTGCAAATATATACCCTGAATTTGTATATAAAGGGGTGGGTATAAAATTAATTTCCAACAAAAATGATTATTGTATTTGGAAAGGGCATACAAAAAAGAGGTCAATATCTACGAAATCATATTATTGAGTCAGGACAAAAGTGAATACACCATTCGATGCCTTTTTTTATGCTGATTACGAATTTAATAAGCATTTCTATCGGAAATGAGTTTCAGTCCCCCCCCCTATATAGGCCCATTCAGGGTTAGTTAGGTTAGGTTAGGTATAGCCTATATAGGACAGGGGGCTGTAATTCATTTCCGATAGAAATGCTTATTATATTTGTAATCAGCATAAAAAACGGCATCAAATGGTATATTCACTTTATTCCTAACTCAATAATATGATTTTGTAGATATTGACCAAAAAAGCATCAAGTGGTATGTTTACTTTGTTTGTAAGTCAATAATATGTTTTGGTAAATATTTACCCAAATGTTTAATTTAGCCAACCAGCCATCCAGTATTTTAAATCTAGGATTCCAGCTGGACAAAAGGAAACATATTAAGTAAACAATTCTTACTCCATAATATGTAGAATAATCCTAGTTAACACATTTTGCAGGGGGAGAGTCTTTATTTTCACTTCTTTTCTTGTTTTTCAAGTTTTTCTAAGAAATTCAAGGATTTCTTAGAGCCTATATAATGACAGAATGTATACCCTTACCCCCTAATGTGTAAATATATACCTAGAATTGCTTCCCCATTCTAAATAGAACATCCATTTGCATCACAGATTAACTTTACTTCCATTTTAGTAATGTGGTGGATTTCCCATGGCTAATTACAAGTTCATTTGTAATGCAAATAGATGTTATATTTAGATTAAGGATGCATAATATGCAAATATATAGGTGGTAGAATAACTTAGCTAGGATGAAAGTGAAAATGTCATTTGATGCCTTTGCTTATGCTCTTTCATGATTCAAGAATTGCTTCTGGGGCTAGTTGCATCTTGAGCACTTAGAGGGGCCCAAAAGGTAGGCTATTTCATTTTTGTAGCCACACAAAGAAGCTATCAGCACTAGTTAAGTTATGGAAAAGGGGTTAAAAACATATCACTAGTTTATAAATAGGTTGTTTCAAGAGTAATATATTCCAAACATACTTATTTATAACAATTCAAGCCTTATTTATTAGGCAACTCAAATATAAACCATTTTCATACTGTTTCAAGTTTTTTGAATGCTGTTGACAAAAATAGTGCTGAATTTTGCAATTTGAAACTTTGCAGTCAACAATTCAGGGTATATATTTGCACATTAGGGGGTTGGGGGTGAGTAAATTTGCAGTGGGCCATATAATTTAGCTTGTATGAAAGTGAAAACATCATTTGATGCCTTTTTATGCATTATTAATATAGAGCACCTTTGGGGCCTCTTTAAGGGATCAAGATGCAATTAGCCCCAGAAGCAATTGCTGAATTATGAAAGAGCATAAAAAAGGCATCAAGTGATGTTTTCACTTTCATCCTAGCTAAGTTGTTGTGCCACCTAGATATTTATCAATAATTTTAGTTAACATATTTTGCAGGGGGAGAACCATGCTTTTGATACATTTTTTGTCTGTTTTCAATTTGTGCTGAATAATATGCCATCCTATAATGTTTTTATAGACAGCATTCATCCTGGCTGCTTGTAATTTCAAACCTAATTTTTGGCTATACTAATTTGAACCTGGATTTTGAACATAATTTTGTTTGGTAAAATTCTACTTTAGCTACTTTTGACTATCATGGAAAGGGGTTAAGTTAGGAAAATGAAACTTTCAGGGTTGGGTCTACAGGCTAAAGTATGTCCCAATGGTCATAAAGGCTAAAGTATTGGGTCAATGGCCATTGATGTAGTAGAAGGTAACTGTTGTGATCAGCTGAAAGTAAGGTTTAGACAATTGCATTAGCAGTTTAATATCAAAACAAATAAAAAATCAAATAGTAAAAACTGAACATGAAATTGTGGCTAAAATCTCTTTTTCTTCTTCATTGTCATCTTCAGACTTCACATTCATGTTCTGATTCACATTGAAAAGTAGGGATTTTTGGGGGTCAGTTCTGCACTTGCATGCACTGTCACAGAAACCTGTTTTGGAGCATTTGTAGCACAAGCTGCACCTTGTCTTGTGACAGTTGCAAAAAGAAAGCATTGCTAGCCCATGCAGCATTGCAGAAACTAGGTCTGGCTTCAGTTCATGATCTTCAATTTTCCAGCCCATATTAGTAGCCTGATGTAAATCAATACAGGGCTTGTGGCATTGGATCCAAATCAGTGACTGGAACATGCACCTTTTCAAGTGAAGCAGAAGCAAGATATCAGTTTGTGGTAAACACTGCAAATCCTCCAATCTTGGGTACAAATGTGCTCAAAGGTCATTCAGACTATTGAAATTATTTGCTCTTCTGCCATACACTGTAACCACAAGCTGCTTACAGATGTTGAATTAATATCACTTTGCACAGATGATAGCTTCTCTGTAAGGGCTCAAACTTCATCACCTCAAGACCCCAACAAAGTTTTCAAAGACTTTGCAGCTCAAAAAATGCAGACCTTTCCAATTCCACACAGAAAGCTTGAGGTGCCACATCTACTCAAGCTGTAGACAAGTGACAAGGCATTGCAAAATGTTACCCCTAGTTTTTGTGCTGTATGAATAGGTATGCAGTAGGATGGAAACTTAACCCAGAGCAGCTTCAGGCCAAGACTAGCAAGATATTGGAAGTAGTATGCAGCTAGTAAGACAACATCAGTATTGTTTGCTTGTATTATTGCAAGTGTGCTCTTTTGTCTTGCAGCAACTGCTCTGTGGTATAACACCCTAGTGTCTGCTTCCTCATGGCCAAACAAAAAATCATCATCAACAGAGCTTCCATGGGGTGTAATGGTAACAGCTCTACGTTGACTCTTGAAACCTCCAGTAAGATGAACCATCAGACAGTTCAAAATTTTGTACTCCCAGACCTTGAAAAGAACTTTTAAGAGTCAACCTTTGGCAGAGCAACTACTGAGAATCCCATCCCAGATTGTTGCAACTTTGCTGGAGGAAGTGAATGGGCTGGATTTCCTCTAGAATTTCCACTTTTTTCTGGACAACCTGATGCTTCTTTAAAGTTGAACAAGTAGTCATTGTCACTTCTATTGTCACTAAGACTGTCACATCTGTCACCAACCAATGGATAGACGGACACGTTTTAGGTGTGTTCCTAAGAATCCCATTGTAAATTCTTATTCCAAAATCTGCTAGCATCTCATTTTGTTCTGGTCAATCACAGCTCACAACACTCATGACATCAACTCTATTGTCAGATGGAGAAGAGTCTTCAAAAGCATATGTGGAATCATTTTTGGCCATGACTGCAAGCCAGAATGTTCCAGAATGTAGTTCAAGGCAACTTTTTACCAGTACATAGCTGAGGCTCCCTACAATTTGATGATATTACTGCAAGTGAGGCCAGATATAGCTGTAGTTTGTATTTCAGCAGTTCACAGAGGGACAAAGTTTGTGTTGAATGTGTAAGATGCAGAGCTCATTAAAGCAGCTCAGTTTCCCCAAATTATTTTTTGTAGCTATTTTGTTTTTCCTTTTTTGGCAACAGAGGCAAAAGTTTGCACTAAGCCAACTTTTACTTTTGTGGATATCCCTTCAAGATACAAGCTCATGACTTTGAAGCCAATTTCTCTGAAGCTCAGCAGACTATTTGCTACAGCTTCTGAAGCCATATCCCCTGTCATAAAGTTGTAGAGCTCTGTTCTTTCTGTCTTGAATGGGTTTCCTAACAATTCTACCAAGTCCATAACCCAATTTCTGCCTTTTATTGTCAGATTCGTAAATACAGTGGTACCTTCATGATGCTTCATTGCCTTGTCATCCATATTCATGTTTGGTTTCAGCATTCTGGTGGCTACTGCAAGAAAGCAGAGATTAGCCAGACATCAATCCCTGGCATTTTCCCTTGTTGTTGCACCAGCAATATCAGAAACTCTTCAATGACTTTTGGTGTCATGATTCATGGTTGATTTTAAAGCCAGATCACATGCAATGCTGCAAAATGGCTTGGTTGATTTCCTAACAACAGTATTTCCACTTACAAACACTCTGTTAACTTCTGGAGCTTTTTCAGGCATGTGTGTAGCATTTTTTCTAGATTGTTAAGTGCAGCTGTGGCGTATTTATGGTTTCCAAATGCAAAGAAAATCTTTTTTGCGATGTTTAAGTGTGATCCCCAGTCTGCAGCTCTTTCAGCATAAAGTTAGTTGTTTCCAATACAGATAAGATCTAAATAGACAATCCAGAGGCTATGATTCCTTATGGTGGATCTGGAATTACTGTACTTCAAGAAAAGTGGAGCAATGCTGTCCAATGCATTTCCTATCTGTTTGCATGCTTCAGAACTAATTTCACTTAGTTTCACAACCTACAAAGAATCTAGCAGAGGTCTAAGTTTGGCACCAAGAATGGCATCAGAGTCTTGTAACAACTACTGAAGAAAGTAAAGAAGCATTCATTCATTCATTCATTTAATTAAAAAAACAAGACATAGCTCTCGTGGGCAAAGCCCAAATATGATGTCTCTTAGTCATAATTAACAAAATAAAGTTGTCTAATAAAACTTCGTCAGGATAAAAACACTTGAGATTGAGAATAAAATTATCCGGTAAAACTTCGTCAGGATAAAAATAAACTAAACAATAAAAACACTAGAGATCATTATAATATTTGACAAAGCTTGGCACAAAGCTTTTACTATAACGCATGGTGTTACAGTGGACTGGGGTTAGTTTCGGAACTTTCTCAGCCACCTCCCTGGGGGGACGATATCTTATAGGGACAAAAGGTGGGGGCCGGAATGATCGGTAGATGGGATGTTGAAGGAGGGTTGAGCCAAATCTTTGGCATAATTTTCCTCGGCGGGAAGAAAGGAATTCAAGTTTAAAGTCATTGAGGTAAAAGGAGTAAGGTAGAGGGGAACCACCATAAATGATTTGCAGTGATCTCTTCTGAACTCGTTCTATTTTATCAATTTCATCCTGGGTAAGGGCAAAGTGCCAAACCGGACAAGCATATTCAACTAAGGGGCGGATGAAAGTGTGAAATATTAGTTTCAGCTTGT
Organism: Artemia sp. Qi Xiang Cuo; assembly: GCF_049724085.1. Taxonomy (NCBI): domain Eukaryota; kingdom Metazoa; phylum Arthropoda; class Branchiopoda; order Anostraca; family Artemiidae; genus Artemia; species Artemia sp. Qi Xiang Cuo. The sequence goes on along the minus strand of NC_142799.1, from coordinate 55,724,056 downwards.
CCTTAGGAACTCGAAATTCTTTCAGTGTTTTTAGCATTTGGATTGCGCCGTTAGCTTTTTTTTACAATTATCTTTGCATTTTCCCGCCATGAGAGATCGGAAGAAATCCCCACACCAAGAAAAGTTATCTTATGGCTTATTAGCTCGGAAGCGATAGGAAGTTCGAAAGACGGTTGAGTATTCTGAAGACAAGATAATGTTGTGACCGAGCATTTGTCTTTATTCACGACCATGTTAAGTTCAGCCGCCTCTGAGGTTACTTGGTCAATGATACCAGCAGCATTGCTCTTCGAATCCTTAGATACGATTTCCGTTAAGGACAAGTCGTCAACGTATTTCCATCTGTCCCCCAGCTTAGCAGCGATTTCATTTATCATGAGGAGGAAGCCCAGCGGCCCGACCACGGTTCCTTGTGGGATTCCACAAAAAACTGGCAGAAAAGTGGAAAATTGGTCTTTATACTTCACAGTTTGCTCTCTATTTGTTAAGAAGCTCTTGATGATTTTAATAATAAAGCTGGGTATATTTTTTTCCGCCCTTTTTTTCTAAAAGAATTTTGTGATCAACAAGGTCAAATGCTTTTTTGAAATCAATTGCAATTAAATTTATCCATTTTCCAGGTTCATCCAGGTGTTTTAAAATAAAATCAATTAAATTAACGAGGTAATGAACTGTCGAACACTTAGGGATGTTACCAAATTGCTTTGTGACTTAGGGATGTCACAAGGTCGCGTTTTCCTGGGGATTTTAACCTTTCAGGTATGTTCACTTGCTTGAGTGCCAAGAGGATTGTTGCTTATCATCTTTTGTGTCTTTTCTGTGGAATCCTCCTGATACTTCTGCTCAACACACCAGTCACATTAGCAGTTCTTCCAATGTCTGCAGATGATGTTGATGAGCAACCTGTAAAAGTAGTTGTTCCATGGGCAGCTGGCAGATCATGGCTCTTTCCCTCAACTTGAATCCGTGGGTGCTGACTTACTATAAAACTTGTAACATGTAGCAAAGACCCATCTAATGTGTTTAGCTGAAAGTCCAAATTTTTTATACCAAAGGTCAGGGCCGTATCCAAGATTTTTGTTTGGGGGGGGGGGTTACCTGATTTTTTCCCGTGGACTTAGTGTAACAGCCTCGGGCAACATTACGTTAGCTCGGGGCCGTTATTCCGCCCCTTGCGAACGAGGACGCGTCCACTAGGCATACTTTTGTATCTATAAGGTTTTTTTTTTTTTTTTTTTTTTTTTTTTTTTTTTTTTTTTAGTAAGTAACGCAAAAACAAGACAAGTATTTACATACACTTAAATACTACAAGCTAATTTTTTTTTGAGACAGCAAAAATAGAATGCAAAAAGAAGCCAAATAGTAGAAGTAGTCTTAATAAATTAATATTTTAGTAAGTTAATATCAAACAGTTTTTTTTCAGGGGTGATTGCATCGACCCATCGGTCCTAGAATATTGTGAGAGGGCTTATTCGAACAGAAATTAAAGGTTCTAGTGCCCATTTAAGTGATCAAAAAGATTGGAAGGCAAATAGACCCCCTCCCCTGGCACTTTTTTCCCAAAATCGTACGATCAACATTTTTACATAACCATTTTTTTCATCATAGTTGAAAGGCCCAATGCCTATACCTTTGGATATATGACCCATTCCCCCCCCCTCCCCCGGCCCCAGGGGAAGACATTTAAGTTATAAAACTTGTCCAATGTTTACGTATAGTATTTGTTATTGGGAAGTATGTATACATTTCTGGAAGGGGGGTGAATTTTCTGCTTGTATTTTTCCACAGGGGAATTTTCCATGGGGAGGAAAATTTCCAGGGGGTGAACTTGTCAGGGAGAATTTGCCAGAATTCTTGTACAAAACTTTTTTTTTATGTCTTGCTTTCTCTTTTTCGTCTCAAGTTTACGCGTGGATTTGTTAAAGGTGATTGTCCTGTGTAAATTTTCACCGGCATTGAATTGTCTAGATGATATTTCCGTCGGGATTGGGATTTCTCCGTGAAGGTGGGGCCAGATTTCCTGGCATTATTCGAAGAACAATCAGAAATTAAAAATATAAAAAAAACAAGTTTTTTTCAACTGAAAGTAATTAGCAAAATTAAAACTTGAAACGAACAGAAATTAGTACGTGTATGAGGGGGTTACTCCTCCTCAACACCTCGCTCTTTATGCTAAAGTTTGAATTTTGTCCCAATTCTTTAAGAACGACTCCTGAAGCACAAGGCTCGTTTACAGGGCCGTATCCAGGATTTTTGTTCGGGGGGGAGGGTACCCGTTTTTTCCCCGTGGACTTTGTCTAACATCCTCGAGCAACATTACGTTAGCTCGAGATTGTTAGTCCGCCCCTTGCGAACGAGGAGGCGTCCACTAGGCATATTTTCGTATCTTTAAGGTTTTTTTTTTTTTTTTTTTTTTTTTTTTTTTTTTTTTTTTTTTAGCTAAAAGTATGGGCGAATATCTATGAAACGAAATCCAGGCGATGTTTTTTCTTCCCTGCGAAAATGTTAAAATTTTGATGACCTTATCTGGGCAGATGTCAACATCCCTATGGACTGCAAGGAGGGCTAAGCCACTCAATTGTTCTTCTCCTGTTGAATTTCTCAGCCAGGTTTTGAGCCTTCTGAGCGTTTAGAAACTTCTTTTCGGAGTAGCAGTGCTAACAGGTAACATCACAGGAACAGCCAGAAGAAGAAAAACATTTGGAAAAAAAGTGGCGTTGCATGCCTGAAGCAAAGACACAGCACAAGTAGGCCTCTCTGATACCAGAACATTCTCCCACTTGATGCGCCATAGCTCAATTTCTTGCTTCAGTCAGTTGGCTCGGGAAGAATATTGCCATACAAGTCGACCAATGACTCCAGGTTTAATGCCTTCAGATTGACAGAAACAATTTTGGCAGGAGAAAGGATGCTGAGATTTGACAGCAGTTTCTGGTGAAGCACAAACTGTTGTTTCAGCTTGGAAGTGAAGTGGTCCAGGAAAGGAATAAAGAGCAAGGTTCTATAGTGGTTGAGAAGGTCTGGATCGTCTGCATGCATAATCTGGCCACCTCTCGTCCTTAGACGAGTCATCTCCAGTCCTAAGTTGCTGGCAAAACGCTGAGCTTTGTCGAAAATAGATGTGAAAGCAGTAGCAGCATTTCCTTGCATTTCCTTTGTTTTTGAAAGGACAGTTTCCATGTGCCTGCATGCAGCTGCCAAATCATAGTCAACTGACTGAAGAGTCTTGCACAGTGGAAGCATAAGGCAGGAAAGTTCTTTGACCACATGGAGACACACAACAAATTGTGACTGGTTCATCGTGTCCAGCAACTGCGCCACTTTTGCAGTTTCTGCATTTCCATTCTCTTCAAGAGCTTCCAGGGATTGCAGAATTGGTCGGTACAGCTAAAGAAAACGCACAACTGAATCGTGGCGCTCCACCCATCTTGTTTTGCAGAGTCCAGCTAAAGTATGTTTCCTCAAATCCGGTAGTATTCTGTTGATCTTCTCTTTTAAATTCTGTGTCCTGAATTGGGAAGTATGGTAAAAACTGCATACTTGTGACAAGAAACCAAAGAAATGCTTAAACGTCAGAATAGAGCATACAGAAGAGATGACCAAGTTGAGACTGTGCACACTACAATGGACGTAAAGAGCCTTTGGATACTTTTCATGTATAACAGCCTGGACACCCCTAAGATCCCCACTCATTGGTGCTGCACCGTCATATCCGTGACCAACCATCTTGTTCAGATTAAGACCAAGGCTTTCGCGAAATCGCAGGATTGATGAAGCCAGACCTTGCCCAGTTAAGTCAGAAACTGGAATAAAACCAAGGGAGTCCTCATGCAAGTTCCCTTTGAATGTGTAGCAGGCACAAACAGACAGGTGCTCCGTGTTTGAAACGTCCACCGTTTCATTGGCAAGCACCAAAAAGCATGGCATTGCGTTTACTCTTTCCACAATAGACTGCTGAAGAAGCTCCCTGGATGTGGCGATACTACCATTCTGGATGATGGGAGAAAGATATGTGGCATTTCCAGCTGCAGAAAGAAGATGGTTCTTCAGAACATCGTCACCGTGTCTCGCCCTCAGCCGCAGTAGTGCTTGGAAGTTTTCTTGTACTCACTATTTGATTTTAGTGCGTGCTGATGTACTTTGGCCCAATAGAAAGTGGCCAGTCCCTCATATTGGAGGACTTGAAGAGGGCTTTTAAGATTCATGCTTAGGAAATTTGACTCATAGGCCTATGTGAATTTTTCAAATTAGAAAACCCCAGTTTCCAGTAAACTCAAGCTGAAACCATAGCATTTACTAAGGAACTTTCAAGTTGTTGTTGTTGTTTTTTTAGCGATAATACACCATATTAAACCTCAGGTTGTTCAAGTCAGCCTTGAGTAAGTCTGTTTGTAGTCCAGCATGAATCAAGGTTGGATCTACTAGCAGAAAAAAGTAGGGAGATAGCAACAGTAATAAAACCAATGAAATATATAACATAACCCAGCTTACATTATGATACCTGTGGGGAAGTAGCCTACAACTCTTTTACTTTTTTTAAAGGGGTTTGGATGAATTTGAAAAGAAAATTCTTGTTAAAAATCAGAATTCATCCCAAAAATTTGCAATAAAAGTAAAATTCTGAGATTAAATCCGGATTAATTCAGACATGGAATAAACACAAGTCCCAAGTTGTTGACCCCTTGGCTGGACGGAAATGGAACACTTTAAATGTTAGAAGAAAACAAAAAAATTGTAACACAATAATGAAAACCCGACAATGAAAACACAACAATGAAATAACAATACTAGGCTAGAAAACATGATGTACCTCACACAAGATAAATGACACCCTCCTAAAATCTTTGTTGCCAGAATTCTTACCTTTAGCTGGAGCAGATCAATAGCTTAAATCTTTTCCTTTAATGTTGTAATTTTCACTACTTTGTGCAACTAAAACCCAAAATGTAATGATGGTTGGCTGTTTTTATTGTTGTGGAAACCAAATTTGTGCATGCAACTGCAGAACAAGGCATCTGTTGTTTTTCTTTTCCCCTGGTTAAAAATATCAGTTTTATAGATTATAAATACATTATTTGATCTATCGTTTAGTGAGATAAAAACTATTGGTTGGGCTGAAAATATTTCGAGTAAAACATACTTATTGAAAGGTCTCAAACAGTATGAGTAGATGGAGTTTTGAGCAAACTTGAAGTAGAGGCAACCAGCAGCGTTCTCCAGGGCTCAGTCTTTGATTCTCCCTTATTGGAACTTTATCTCAATGATCAAGTAGAAGGAATCAATTCAGATATTGTACTGTTGGTAGATGATACCAAGCTGTATAAAGTAATCAAAACAGCTGCCGATGTACAATCTCTGCAAGAGAACCTTGACAGGCTCAATAATTGGATGTCCAATTGGCTGATGTAAATACATATCGACAAAATTCACGAGCAAATGATAGAGAAACCTAATATCCAGTATGAATATAGACTAGGAGACTTACCAATCACGTTATGCCAGTAGAAGTGCAACTTAGGAGTTGTCATTGAGAACCACCTCGACTTTCGGGCTCACTAAAACAGCAGTATTGGGAAATCAAATTATGTCGCAGGAGTTTTAAGGCACAACTTTAATTTTTGAAAGGTTAAGAACCTTTGTATTCCCTACATAGCTTTGGTAGGACCAATCCCTGAATATAGTCATTGCACTACACGTCCCATTTATAACAAAGACATCAAAGGTCTCGAAAAAGCTCAAAGATGAATAACAAAGTTCTGTCCCACTCTGGGAAACTTTCTTTACGAAGATGGGCTCTACAATCTCATACGTCCTTCACGAGCTTATCGAATGCACTGAGGAGACCTCATTTAGTTATACAAGCTTTGCTACGATATCAACGAAAACCACCATGTTACAAATATTCTCAGCTTCAGCCACACAAACCTCTGCGGTCACAGCCTCAAACTTCAAGAGAAGAGGTTCCAAAAGGATATCCGCTAGTGGACATTCAAGAACCAAGTAACACAACACTGAAACAAGCTCCCCTTTGAAGTCATAAATGCCAGCTCCTTAAACTCGTTCAAGCAGGAACTGGACAAATACTACGTTGAAAGTGCCTACAATTTTTTTCAATTTATAAGATTTTTGTAGAGACCCTGTGGCCTATTTGTTTTGCATTATATTATTATTATTATTATATTTAGAAAATTTTCTTTTTAGCAGGAGAAATTTTCTTATTCAAACGCTTGTATATTCTTGCAGATTAAAGTCTCGACTTTGTTTTTATTAGCAACGTGTAAAAGACATTCTGATTATTCGAATGATGTGCAGTTTGATTCGTTTTCATTTTTTTAACAGCTAAATAAAAATTAAAAAAACCTGGCCATCGTAGGCTAATTTCTCCTTTATAGGCTAAAATAGTCAAGTTCTACATTAATGTGAGCATGTGCACCCCGATATTCGTTCTATGCACCTTAGATTACCCTGGAATCCGTACTCAAACCAACTGCAGCTCATGTGAACCACCCCTCCATTTTTTTTTTTTTTTACAATAGAGAATCATGGATCGCAGACCAAGTTGGAAAAGGTCAGGAATGGTATTCTCAGCATTTAGAAGCTTGTACACTGTTATCACATTGCCTTGTTTGCATCTATGTTAGAGATGGTATTTGGAGCTTATGGAGTCAGGATGGATAAGGGATGTCATAGAGGTCTTTTATTCATGGTGTTGCCCTCCTCTTGACTGATTCCAATGCAAATAATAATGGCCTTAAATTGCACTTGTCAGCCAAAAAGACAAGTCCTGTAATCACCAATCAATTGTGATGACTAACTTGGTAGGTACATTCCATACTGTGAGCCAGCGCTTCCTGCACCAGTCTTGTCAACCGCAGACTTAAAGGCTTCAACACTTAGGGACATAACAACATCCTGTCAAAGGGATTTCCATAGGCTGACCACACAATTGAAAAAAAATTTGTTTTGCAGCCTAGTGTTAGTACCTTTTTGGTAAAGCTTCATGGGGTGACCTCTAGCGCCTGGTAAAATTACTATCTATAACAGGTTGGGGTAACACTCTGGTCATGTACCAGCTTGTATGTCATTAACATATCTCCTTGCATATGTCTATATGTGAGAGATGTTATTTTGAGATTATGTAGTGGGGTTAGATCTGAGAGATGTTTAAATTCCTTTATGTTTTTAGTTGCACATCTCTGTTGTAATTCCATAATTGATGTTTCACATTTATTGACTGAAAGTTCAACACTAATGGCTAAAAATTTGTACATTGTCAGTTTAATATGCATGATATTTATTCCTTAAAATCTTAATTAATTTTTGACTTCTTAAAGTTATGAAAGTGAAAACATTTAAAAGAATTTTTTAAAGGAAAATACAAATTACATTCTGCTTTTAGAAAGCAGAGGGTTTAGAACCTTACTCAGATTAATTTATGCTTCTTTTGAGTTTGACTTATTTTAATTTCTGTTTGTTTGGGGTTTCATTTATTTATTGAAACTGATTTGTGGTAGTTGTATGCTTGGTAGATCATTTTATTCTATATTTGATCATTTTTGGTTTATTGGAGTTTTTCACTTTTTTTGATAAACTTATTTTGTGCAAAAAAATTCTTGATTAATTTCTGTTGGATTTATATTCACATAGTCTTTTTCAGGGAAAAAGACTGAGCCTCTTCTGAAGTTAAACAACCATCCCTTCAATATAAATCTTAAATATCCCCTGAGAATTACTTACAACTCTTGCCCTTAATCTCTGGGGTTTGTTTCAACCCCAAAAGCCTTATTATATGATATTTAGACTATTTTGAATAGAATAGCTGTCTCAAAATTTCTTATTAGACAATATGACGTGTGTATAGAGGGGAGAGGTACATGCCCTCTGATCACTTTGACTCTTAAAAAGAGCACTAGAGCGTCTAATTACCAATTCAATGAGCCCTCTCCAAAGTTTTTATGACCATACTTTCTATAAAAACCCTATATGTCCCCAGGACATAACTTACAACCCTTGCTCTGATGGCTGGTGGGATTTGTTTACCTCAAAGACAAAGGTTGAGGTGGCTAGGGCACGTTGTGTGGATGAACAATGACAGATTGCCAAAGATTGTTCTTTTTGGCCAACCGTCTAGGGCTAATAGGAAAGCAGGTTGTCCTCGTTTGGGGTGGGAGGACGTCATAAAGAAAGATTTAAAGGAAATGGGACTTCCTGTGAGGATGTAAAAAGGGAGGCTTCGAATAGATTGGGATGGAGGAGGAGCGTTTATAGCTGTGTTGGCCTCAGGCGGCTTGGTGCTGCGGTGAGTTGTTAGTAGTAGTAGTAGTTCTGATTGACGGAATAAAATGGCTGTATCAAAATTTTGATTGGAAGTGTTTGGGGAAATGATAAGGGGGGGGGGGGCATTTGCCTTCTGATTACTTTCAACTAATAAAAAGGCACTAGTTCTCTCAATTTCCAATTGAAAGAACCCTGTTTCAAGTTTTTATGACAACTCTTTCTATAAAAAACATTATATGCCGCCAGGGCATAACTTACAACCTTAGCCCTGAGGCCTGTGAGAGGGTTGTCATAATCAAAAATATAATTTCCGGGCCCTTCAACTACGTTCAACAAAATGGCTATATCAAAATGTTGATTGGAAGTGTTTGGGGAAATGATGGGCGTGGGGCGGGGGTATTTGCCCTCTGATCGCTTTTGATTGTTAATAAGGGCACTTGCCCTCTCAATTTTCAATTGAATGAGTCCCTTTTGAAGTTTCTACGACAACAGTGACAAAGACCTAATTTCCAGAACTTTCAACTATGTTGAACAAAATGTTTATCTCAAAATTTTGATCAGATGTGTTTGGGGAAATGGTGGGCGTAGAAGGGGCATTAGTTCCCTCCAGTCATTTTCGACTATTAAAAAGGTTCAAACACTGAAATTTTTTACTTTAGTTTCGCTGACTGTATCATGTTTTATTTAAATTATATTAAAAAATAAACATGCCCCTTACAGCTATTTCATATGGGAAAACTTGGGCCATGGAAAATTTAGCAGAAGATACTCAATACTTCTTCAATATACGTATATATATATATATATATATATATATATATATATATATATATATATATATATATATATATATATATATATATATATATATATATATATATATATATATATATATATATATATATATATATATATATATATATATATATATAGTTTCTGACTTGTTCATACAATTTACAAGTAGTATTTGACTAATCTTAACAAGAAAAAGAAACTGCCAAAACCTCTAAAAAAAAGGTGCCAAGATCTTTACCTCTTGGATAGTATGGAAAAGAGGTTTTTTTTAAACCTCCTGAGATTGCCATAAATATGTGGCTATCTCAAAATTTTGATTGGATATTTTTGGAGAAATGGTGAGAGTGAGATGGTGGCTAGTTGCCCTTCAATTACTTTCGACCATTAAAAATGGCACTAGCCCTTTCAATTTCCAATCTAATGAGCCCTTTTTGAAGTTTCTAGAATAACGCATTCTATAGAAACCTTATATGTCCCCAGGGTATAATTTACAACCCTTGCGCTGAGGGCTGTGGGGGGGGGGGGGTTGTCAGCCTCAAAGACAATTTCCGGACTTTTTATCTACGTTGAACAAAATGGCTATCTCAAAACTTTTATTGGATGTGTTTGGGGAAATGGTGGGCATGGGAGGGGAGTAAGTTTTCATCCAATCGCTTTTGACTATTAAAAAGGGCACTAGCTCTTTCAATTTCCAATCAAACGAGCTTTTTTCGAAGTTTCTATGACAACGCTTTCTATAAAAAATCTTATATACCCCAAGGGCATAACTTACAACCCTTGCCCTGACAGCTCTGGGGGGGTTATCATCCTCAAAGATGTAGTTTCTAGAACTTTTATCTACGTTAAACAAAATGGATATCTCAAAATTTTGATTGCATGTGTTTTGTATGTTTTGATTGCATATGTCAAATACATTGCATTTGATTGCATGGAAATTGTGGGCATGAGAGAGGGGTTAGTTGCCCTCCAATTACTTTCAACTATTAAAAAGGGAATTAGCTTTTCAACTTCCAATCAAGGGAACCCTTTTTGAAGTTTCTACATCAACGCTTTCTATAAAAAAAAAACTTTATATGCCCCCAGGGCATAACTTACAACCCTTGCCCTGAGGGCTGTAGGGGGAGTGTCATCCTCAAGGACATAATTTCTGGGCTTTTTGAACTACGTTAAACGCAATGTCTACCAAAAAATTTTAATTGGATGTGTTTTGGGAAATGGTGGGTTTGAGAGGGGGATTAGTTTCGCTCTAATCACTTTTGCCTATTAAAAAGGCCACTAGCCCTTTCAATTTCTCAATAGAATGAGCCCTTTTTGAAGTTTCCACGAAAACACTTTCTATGAAAACCTTATATGCCCCCAGGACATAACTTACAACCCTTGCCCTGAGGGCTGTGGAGGTGGGGGGGGGTGGTTGTCATCCTCAAAGACCTAATTTCCAAAACTTTCAACTATGTTGAACAAAATGGCTATTTCAAAATTTTGATTCGATGTGTTTGGGTAAAAGGTGGGTGTGAGAGGGCGTTAGCGGCCCTCAAATCAATTTCAACTATTAAAAAGAGTTTTAGGCCTTTCTATTTCCAATCGAGTGTGCCTTTTTTCAAGTTTTTACAACATTGCTTTCTATAAATACCTTATATGCCTGCAAGGCATAGCTTACATTCCTTTGCCTGAAGACTGTGGGTGAGTGTCCTGTGCAAAGATTTAATTTCCAGAACTTTCAACTGCATTGAACAAAATGGCTATCTAAAAATTTTGATTGAGTGTTTTTAGGGAAATGGTGGGTATGGAATGGGTGTTAGTTGCCTTCCAATCACTTTCGACTGTTAAGTAGGGCACTAGCCATTTCAATTCCCAATCAAATGAGTCCTTTTTGAAGTTTCTACAACAACGCTTCATATAAAAAACATTATATGCCCCCAGGACAAAACTTACAACCCTTGCCCTGAGTGCTGTGGGGGCTGTCATCTTCAAAGACCTAATTTCCAGAACTTTCAGCTATGTTGAACAAATTGGCTAAAAATTTGGATTGGATGTGTTTGGGGAAATGGTGGATGTGGGAGGAGGGTTAGTTGCCCTCCAATCACTTTCAACTATTAAAAAGGGTATTAGCCCTTTGAATTTCCAATCAAATGAGCCCTTTTCTAAGTTTCTACGGCAAAGCTTTCTATAGAAACCTTATATGCGCCCAGGGTATAACTCACAGTCCTTGCCCTGAGGGCTGTGGGCGGAGTGTCCTCCTCAAAAACATGATTTCTATTTGGAAATAAACGACGTTGAACAAAATGGCTATCTCAAAAATTTTGAGTAGATGTGTTTGGGGAAATGGTGGGCGTGGAAGGGGTGTTAGTTGCCTTCCGATCACTTTCGACTATTAGAAAGGGCACTAGCTATTCCAGTTTCCAATGGAATGAGCCCTTTTCGAAGTTTACACGACAATTTCTTTGATACGAAGTGCCCTGGTCTAAGGAAAGAATAAATAACACATTGTGCCAAAATCGTTCTTTGCTTAGGCAGCACAATGGCGCTGCCTAATATGCCCATTATTTTGGAATTATCTGCATACAAGCAAATTTGTACTCTATGATTGAAGGCACATCATTGATGAAAATATTAAACAAAGTTGGACCTAAAACTATTCCTTGAGACAATCCACTTTTTACATTTGCTGATTCTGAGAAGAAGATCAATCTGCCATTTCTAAATACCCGTTCCAGCTTATTTCTATTGGTAAGCAATTGAATTGTCCAGTTGACAGCATCATCGTTTATGCCCATTTCACAGAGTATAGAATTTAGTCTCCTTTGACATTCTTTATTGAATGCTCTAGCTAGATCCAGTAATATCATGTCAACAAGAGACCCCTCATCCATAAGCTTTGTGACATGCTCGTACGTATCAATAAAGTTAGTGTCAACTGATTGATTGGGACACCAGGGGTAACTCTGACACCAAGTTTATCTGGCTCAGTGGTGACAGATGTCTGTGATTTTGTACACTATATTTTTCCTTTGACTTGGGTACTTGATAACAGTGTTCATAAATAAAAGTTCAAATAGGGATGCAATCCTTTTAATACACAGTGATGATGATAACAGTAATAGACATTTACAAAAATACTATATATTTCGGTCACACATGCAGTGACTGTCATCAGTAGTACTACTAATACAGTTTTACCACTGATGACGGTCACTGCATATGTGACCAAAATATCTAGTATTTTTTGTGATTTTCTATCACTGTAATCAACATCACTGTCTATTAAAAGGATTTTATCCCTATTTGAACTTTTATTTACCGTCATGGAAAGGCAGTGTGGTCTCGGAAATTATCTAACAGTGTTCAATATTTCTGCCATTTTCAATTCCTTTGTAATAAAGGAATTTCAAAGTTTTGAGAACGGTATTTTGTTGGCCACAAGGTAGGTAACAATTTTTAAGTGATAGTCCTGTATACAGTTTTAGGAACCTAAGTCAGATAACTATACCTCCAGGCATAGTTATAAAAACTCCCCACAGTCCCTGGGGCAAGTATTACACATTATATGAGTTGTCCATTATTTATATATAAGGTTGGTTCTTGGGAAAAGGAGCGATCCTGAGTATCTAAAAAGGCGACGGGCATTAAAGCAAAACTTAGGAAATGTTCAGGAGGATGTCAAACAAAATCAAAACATATTATATGCATGTAGGTTGTCAAATGGGCACAACAGCAGTTCAGTATCTAAGGAATGACTAAGGCATGGCTAAGACTTTAAAGGCATGTTGATAAGGATGTTGGAAAGAGAATGGATGGCAACTAGTCCGCTCTCCTCTTAGACTGTTAAATGTCTGTCTTAACAGGGATAGAAATCTCAGAGAGCCATTTTATTTAATATAGTCGCAAGATCTAATAGCTATGCCTCTGGAGAAGGCTAAGCCCCCCACAGTCCCCTGGGAAAGGAAAGTAAATTATCCATCTTGCAGAATTTATCAAAGGAAAAGGGGGAAGTGTTTGACTCTGGGTGTGTTCAAAAAGACAGAAGTTATTAATATGAAATTTTGAGGAATTTTGGGTGGTACGTCGAGCCAAGTAAAAAGACATTATCAGCATCCAAGTTATCAAAAAGACATATTGACATTGTCTCAGGAATGAGAAGGATATTAGTTTAAAACGTTTAGGGGCACTACTACTAGTACTGCTGTGGCTACAAATACGACTAGTTGCCATATGAAACTCTGACTACTTCTGACTGCATCAATTTACGACTGTGACTGCTTGCAACTGGTACTACCGCTAATACGCTTTCCTCTTCTGGCCACTTTCAGGAAATATTGAACAAAATCAAAACACTATGTATACTGATTGTCAAAATTTTCAACAAAATATATTTTGAAAGTATATTGATACGTTATTATAATTTTGAACAAAACATATTATAAACATTTTTCTTATATCTAAAAATAAAAAGAAAATACAGTGGAAGGAAATGTTGAATTACCGAAACTTCCAGGAATTAAAAACATCATATATTAAATATTCAGTTTATTTTCATTAGTTCTATCCTGTTATCTTTATTATTATAGTGATTTATTTTTTATCTGTGTTTAACCTTTTGAAAAACTAAAGCAAACTGTTCAAAATCCATATTGTTTTCAATAAAAAGCTAATACTGTAATAGGCTTTAGAAATTTTAGGGTTAGGGGAAGAAAAATGGGACAGTAGCCAAACTTGTGTTTGTTATAATTTTTTTCATTTTTAGTTTTACTTGAATATTCTATTTAATTGTTTATCATTTTGAGATTTCTTTATTCATCTATATCTCTATCTGTTAAATTTATGTGTAGTATAATAATTTACCTTAATTTTAGTTTGCTTGGGTTTCATTTATTCTTTAAAATAATTTCTGGTCGTTTGGAATTGGAATCATCATTGGACTTTATTTTTGCTGGTCTTGAGTTTAATATGGCTCTTTACTTTCCTTTGAAAAATTTCTTTTAATGGATTTATTTTTTATTTATTAAATGAAACAAAAAACAATAAGCTTTATCCACTGAAAGTAAGGGACAACATTAAGACTTAAACAAACATAAATTATTCTGTATATGAAGGGGAGGCTTCCCCTTCCTCAACTCTTTTCCCCTTTACAATGAAATCTTAAAGCTCTTTAGGAATGCTCTTAATTCGAATTCAATGCCCTTGTGTTTGAGCAGTCTTTCTTGAAGAATTGTGACACAAAGTTAAACTTTAGCATAAATAGCATGGGCTGAGGAAGAGGTAGCCCCCTCATATATGGAATAATTTCTGTTTGTTCAAGTTTTAGTGTTGCTCCTTACTTTCAGTTGAAAAATCTTTGTTTTAATTTAATTTGTGACTCTTTTTCAAATCACTTTTGGGAATGCCCCCCCTCCCTTGTGCCAAAAAATTTTCCTGGACGATTCCCCCTTAAAAAATTTATCCCCTTCCAACACAGAAAATTCTATCCAAAATAATTCCACATATTCCCAATAACAAGACTATGTGTGAACAATGGGCAAATACCATAACTTCAAACCCATTCTTCAATAAACTCTTCAACAATGATGAATCAAATGGGTATCTCAAAATATTTATCAGATGTCTCTTGGAAAAAAAGGGCATGGGAGGGGTGCTTGCTGCCTTCAAATTCTTTTTGTCACTCAAAAGGAACACTAGAACTTTTATTTTAGTTTGAATGAGACACCTCCAAATCTTCTAGGACCATTGGTTTCATACCATCACCCCTAAGAAAATGGAGAACAACAAATAAACAGACATTAATGATCTTTCTTCTGTCAAAATACAAATTCCAAATTTTTGTAGATAGGAACTTGAAACCTTTTCACTAAGTTTCCTCGAAATGACGAGTCTGATGATGTTATTTTCATTAAAATAGCTTGACCTTTTGGGGGTGTTTCACCCCTTTTTCAAAGTCAGTTAAATTTTCTTAGGCTTTTAGTTTTTCATGGGTAACAGTAAACTTAATCAATTTTTTATATTTGGAATCAACATGAAAAAAAGCAATTCTTTCGACTTGTCTGTTTTTATCCAGATTTTATTTTTTAGGGTTTCGATCACTTTTTGGCCAAGTTACTCCTTTCTTACAGTTTGTTACCTTGACCAGTTTAATGTCAGCATTTTTTTATATGAGCTCAAAAAGGAACATTTCTATGACCTACAGTTTTTAATGTCTTCACAAAGTATACTCCCAGATTTCTTCAGAGTAAAACAAGGCTATTTGCTGACGGCTCTACGATTATCCCTTCTAATCAGTGTGGGCTTGCAAGTAACTATGGGTATGGTCAACAAGATAGTTATGTGACCTTCTGCCCACCTTTCGACAAAAATTTTCACTCTTGCCCTAAAGGGGAGTTTAGCTTAGATGTTGCTAGTCCACTCAACTAGTCAGACTAGAGGGCACTACAGTCCATGCAATGATATGCTACCAAGTGCATACAAGACATGAAGGACAGTGATTATTCATGTCGTATTGAGACGGTCAAGCTCCCTACTCTTGGCTATTGAAGAAAAGGGGGGTAGGTACTACATTACAACACAGGAAGCTACTGAATTCTGAAAATCCCTCTTCCAACAGGATAGTGCTCCCAATATAAGAGACAAAGAAGTCTTATTTTATATATAGTAAACACAATCTTAAGAAACAACTTCTTTTCAAATAGCATCGTGAACTTGTGGAATTCCCTCACCAAAAAAGCGACGGTCTTCTCTATTGATGCTTTCAAAAAGTGTATCAGCTGAGAATGAGATGCTGCTGATGTTTCTGATAACCTTCATTATTGATTCAGTTTTTTTAATCAGGTTTACTTTTATTCCTGAGTCATGTGAATTTAAGTTTTCTCAAGCTATAATTCTTACCAGGGCCCAAAAGTATGTTTTTTTTTGGTCATTGAGCCACACCTTACTGCTTGTGAGCTGAAGTGTGGTTGTATAGTTTATTTCAGACAGTCCAGTTTAAAGCTGTAAGCTCTAAGCTCTTGGAGTTACAAAAAGCAGGGCTGGAAATTACCGTTTCTCTCTTGTTACTCATAGTAATGGAATTTGCTTTGAGCCTAAATAAAGCATGAGTTGAGTTGTAGAAATGAAGACATTGAAAACTTGAGATCCAAGAATTAAAAGTTTGAAAAAGTCTGAGTGATTTATTTTTGTTGTGTAAACTAACTACTAATATTTTAATTTGCTTTATTCACTGTTCCTTCTGTAACTTTGAAACTAAAATTTTCTTTCCTGCAAACTTTAAAATTGTGCTATAGACTTGAAATAGACAATGCTGTTGTTTGTTTGCTCACAATCAAGTTGTTTGTCTACAGTTCTTAGTTTTTAGTAGGTAGTGAGCCTAGTGCCTACCTGACCAGCATATAGTTAAAACACACCAGAGGTAATTCTTTACTGTGACAATTCATGATAATATGCAAAGAATTGAGTAAAAATTTACTTCCCAAAGGCTTTGTCTGCTGTATTAGCCTTTGTAATATTTCCTTGTATTTGCGAGTCATTCTATACCAACGGTGCCTAAAGCCACATCAAAACACACTAGCAATTACAGTACAAAGGCATCTGAAAAATATGCAAAAGATGGTCCACCAAGAACTGAAAGGAGTTTTTTATGCCATGGATGACTTTATGTTGTCCATCAACTTTATGAATTTAAACTGCCTTCAATGTAATATGCACAGCAAATGGATGTGCAAATTGTCTTGCTCTAAATGAGGATAAGTTTGAAAACCAAGTTTCTGTTATCTTGACTGCTCAAACTTGGCTGCATATCATATTTGTGCAAGTTGTTCTAATCTTCCCCAAAGTCTGGTGCCACTAAGTGCAATTGATCTTCCTTGGTGGTTTTCGTGAATGTGCTTCCATTCTGAACAGAAATTATTATTTTGTTTCTGATATGATGACCTGGACGGTGAAGCTGCTTAAACTAATTTTTACTACACAATTTCAAAATTCAAAAACATTGGGTAGCTCTGGTGTGATGGAGAAAAGACTTATCCTATTATTTGTGAAGAAGCACAAGCAGCTATGTAGCACTATTACACTTGCTAACACTGCCATTGTTATTGGTGTAATCAGAGCTGAAAAAATTTGTAGGTGCAGGAAACTTAATATTACTGCACTGGGTGTCCCAGCTTCAGCTGATGTCAGTATCTTCATCACAAAACTGATTAGAGTATTGAGTAGGACTCCAGACCAATGTGAGGTGCCTCCCTACTAGTGCTAATTCTCTGTTTCAAAATACCACCACTAGTAGTTTTTACTGTTTTTAGTTTTGAAATAAAAGAAAGACAATTCTCCTCAGCTTATGTAGTCCCCACACTTCAGAGCCAAAATCGACCCTGTCATTACTGTGTCGCCCAAAATTCTAATCTTAGTTTGCTGACTTATCCTTCTTTTCTTCTAAACTTTTTTCAACTGTAAAGAATCACGATAGGCCGTGGCTATTATACACTTTACAGCTTTACTACCATATTCACTAACAACACTACAGAGGCACGTGAATCTATCCGCTTTTCAATTTTCGTGCTATCTTGCATCACTTCTTCAGCCTTATTTATTGCTTTCTAAGCAACTTTGTGTTCATGACATCAGTTTTCCAACCTGTTTTTGCACTCTGAACACCTCCAAAAATTCATCGATCTCACTAACATTCCTATTTAGGACACCTAAACCATCTACATAGTCAAAGCCTAGGAGAATTATGTCTTTCTATTTGTGATAGTATGTTGTATCATTGCTTTTTTATATTTCTTAGGACTATGTCTATCAGAATGATCGTATGAGCGGGGATGGGACACAACACCGCTTAATTCCTGATTCCATACCAAAACAACTACTAACTTCACTTCCTACCTTAACTGCAGCAGTATTATTCTTTATATTGCATGAATTACTTTAAAATATTTATCTGGTATACCCCACAAGGATAGGACCTGTACTGAAAGCTATCTTGAAATTCAGCAATCATTGGCTTTATTTTTCTTGATGTGCTTGCTTTAAATCCAGGTTAATAAATTTTGTACTGTATTATTGGTCTGTAGCTGTAGCAGCAATATCTGTTTAGGAGTATGCACTGACAAACTGAAAATTTACCAAGGAACCAATTGCAAAGATTTGTAAAAGTGCACTGGTCTTATTGAAAAATGCTATTGTGTCTAGGTTCTTATTGAAAATGAATATAAACTATTCAGTAAAAAACAGAAGAATTAATTTACATAGCCTGATTGTTAATGAGTTTATGTTCAGCCTTATATATTCTAGTATAACGGTATGAATAGATATGAATCTGAGAGATCATAACTTTAGCCCTTTAAATTGGAAGCAAACAACTGGTTGCAACGTTCTTGGCCCTCTCATGCAAATATATTTTTGGGTTGTGTACTTTAGCATAATTTTATTCAAACGTTTCAACAACAGACCTGTTTTAGTTTCACATTTTCTGCACAGTAGGAAAACAAATCACAGAAAAAAAAAATAGTGAAAAGCATTGTTGCAATTGTTCATTAAACAAAAACAATTTAATTCGTAAGAGAAATTTCCTATAAATAGAACCTATAGAAAAATTTACCAGTAGGCCACTGAGGCTGTGGCTTCAGTGATTCTGCCCACATATCAATGTCCATGCTTCCATAGCAAAGTTTGATGTTGTTTTAAGATACCTTGGCTTATTAACTTTATGATAGTTCAATTTGCATTTATTCTGTTTCTGAGTATTTGTTTCACTTTCTGAAAAATCAGTCGTTTTTGTTTTAGCCTACTTGTAATCATAAAATCCTTTGTATGCTGAAGTTTGTTTGATTAGCCTATGTTTTAATTTAGGCAGCAAGCCAAATTGAGTCAGATTAATGGCTACCTATTTACAATCACTAGTGGGGAAGCCTGTGATAGCAAAGAATTTGCTCAAGATCTTAGTTCAGCGTTGAAAAAATTGTTCAACTATTTTGATGATGAGGACAGTTCAGTTCGACTTGCTGCAGACACAGTTATCATTCAGATAATTAAGGTAATTGTTTTTACTATTTAAAAAAAATTAAAGAAGATTTACAACCCGTCATTTAAGTATCTTGACTGTAAGGATTAGTTAGTGATGTTACCTCTTATGATGAAGAATGAATATGCATTTTGCTTTTTGTGTTTATTTTGATTTTTTCTTTTAATGCAAATCTTGAAAAGATAAAAAAATATATATTGATAGTTTGAACAGTAGAAGGATAATGAACAAAAATGAAAAACTACTTCCTCTATTGAAACAGTAACAAGTATGTTGTCTAGTGAGGATTTACTCCCATGTGAGTGTCCAATATAAAGTTTAAAAGCCAAATACCTGCAGGCAGGAGTTTTCTCCCCCCTCCCATGGAAGAACATAAATTCAATGCCATGGGGGAGAACCCACCAACTTGGAAGTCAGAAAGACACCAAATGATGGAGTCCAAGTGATTTCTAACGATGAAGAAGAAAAGTGCAGTTAGAAGCCGAAAGGAGTCCCTTTAGGATTCCAGGTGCTTTTTTTTAGGAAGAAGGAAGGAAGGATGTGAATAGGTAAGACTTTTTGCTATCAAATTGACTAAAGGGGGAAATTTACGGGCCTTTTTGGTTAGCATACCCTATAGAGAAGTCCTATGATCCTCCAATATCGCTTTTCATGCCCTTTATCAGATTTTCACCCAAGATCATTTGGAACCGGAATTTGAAAACCGGGGTTTTTCCTGCAGTTGGAAGCAAAGAAATTCTCCCTATTCTCAAAACGATTTCATAGTAAAATTCTGTTTATAAAGTGCTATGAAAACTGTTTCTTAGATCTCGCTCATTACGCAAATAAATGAATGATACCTCAATAATATTTTCTTGCACGAAAATTGGTCAAAACAGAACCAAGCTTGATTAATTGGAGATACATCCAATGCTTGCAATGTCGATATACTTGGTATTACATCCATCAAAAGGAAAATGCCCCAAATAAAATTTTCTGAACTAAAATGCTCTGAAAGAGCGCTTAAAAAAAGGCCGTGTTGAAAATACACTTATTGGAAAAATCCTATGCTCAACCATCTTGAAAAGCCTCTTCTAAATTATCAAAATTATATTCATCTTTGGACTTTCTAATTTAAAAAATTGAGTGTTATCCATATCATTTCATGTGAAATGCCCAGTTGATCATTTTTGTTAGGATTTAGGATTGATCTGCCAGTTGAACCTACAAGATTTTTAAGAAGGTGATTGGAGTAAACTGAACAAGATAAAATATCAAACATTTCGTAGTAACGAATTGTAGCCTAAGTATGGAGCAATGCGGCTCAATAGTAACCGAAACTAAAAGAAAGAGTCTTAATAACAGTTTCAAAACGTGTTTTTCAACTTCTTGTTACTATGGGCTGTGGTTTGCCACTTATTAGGCTGCAACAACTTCTGCAACTATGATGATTCGATATTTCAGTTAAAGATTATCTGAAGTTCCTCTTTATATTAAACATTTCAGTTAGTATAGGCTAGAGCTCGTTCTTTACTATAAATTTTTCTTCACTATATTTTTTTTTATTTACAATAGGTAACACTTCGTTCTTTAATATATTTTTTGACAAAAAATGCATCTTAGTATACAAGATGATAAATGGCGTCATAATCGTAGATTAAAACCATAATTAATGTTATAGTGAAACTGTAGGATGATGTTGTTTGCAACTGAGATTGGTTCTTTACTATATACTATAATTAACAAATTAAACATGATTACAAACAGGAAAAAGCCTACGGCTTTTTCTTTTTTGAAATAGTAAGAGATGAACCTCAAACAATCAAGTAAGTCCAATGTATGCAATGGTTTGTTATTCCAATGATTGTCTTTTAATGTAATATTATCTTAACTTTAGCTACTAGGAGAGGTCAGAGCACGTTCTAAGAGAGCGTGCACTGACCATATCTTCATCATGCAAATGCTGATTGAAGAGAGCAATGATCGGAAGAAGAAATTGTTGATCTTATTCATTGACTTCTAAAAAGCATTCGATTCAATCGATCGAGAAACCCTGTGGAAGATTTTATCCCATTATGGATTGCCAGAGGAAATAGTAGGATAGCCAGAGGAAAGGTTAGGATAGCTGGCATTCATCAAGATTGGTAATAAAAATGCAGTTTTTAGTGCAAAAATTTATTCTATTATTAATTTTTTTTATTATTATTAAGAACATTCACTAGATGTGGCAGTTTCCTTTAAAATGATCCGTTAAACAGCTCTCTACGATGTTCCAGTACCAAGCTATCTGTGGAAAAGAAAATAGAAAGAAAAAGATGCCCTCAATGCAGAATATCGTGATTGCTGTCACTTTTCTTGATTTTCAAACCAATATACTTTCCTTGTTAATCTAGCCAAGCGACAGTTAGTCTCCTATATAGGGGTGTTGGACAAGACGGTTCTAATAGTATACTTCGTTTTCTAACTCTAGATTTAGGAGTTATGGACTACTTCATTTTTTACTATGGGTCGTAATTGTCTCTTACTGGGTTGCTAGCTACCGCTGCGACCCGGATAGATACATAAAAAGAATCAAATTTTGGTGCTTATCGAAAATATACGAAATTTAACTAGTTTATTGTTACCCATCAAAAGTTACGATTCTGAGAAAATGTGTCCAATTTTCGAAAAAGGGAAAACACCTCTCAAAACAACAAGAAATCTTAGCAAAGATCACTAAAAACAAAAATTAACTAAAACACCATCAGATTCAGCATATCTGAGAACCTTATTATAGAAGTTTCAAGCTCCTATACACAAAAGTGTGGAATTTTGAATCATTTGCTGGAAGAATGATCGCGGATGTTTTTCTCAAGGGTGATCGTATCGAACCAGTGATCCTGGAGAAACGGGATAGGGTTAATTTAATCGGAAATTAAAACATCTAGTGTCCTAAATTTTTAAGTGACCAAAATTACTGGAGGGCCCCCCTCCCATTATCTTTTTCCCCAAAGTCATCTGATAAAAATTTTGAGATAGCCGTTTTGTTCAGCATAGTCGGAAGATCTAGTAACTATATCTTTGAGGATAACTTGACCCCCTACAGTCCCTGGGGAGGGCTGCAAGGTATGAACTTTGCTCATTGTTTACATATGGTATTGGCCATTGGGAAGTATACGGATATTTTTTTTTTTTTTTTGGGGGGGGGGGGGTTCTGGGGTGAAAATTAAGCAGAAAGGTCTTTCTATTGAGGGATTTTTGTGGGGGAAAGGGAATTTTCTATGGAAGGGGAGCTGGATATCCCTGCATTATTTAAAAAATGATCAGAAATTAAATAAAAAAACAAGTTTTTCCAACTAAAAGTAAGGAGCAACATTAAAACTTAAAACGAACAGAAATTATTACATATATACCCCCTCAATAGTAGAAATGACCCTATAACTCGTGACAGTACACCAAATATGGGCATAGAGTCCCTAGGGGAGATGGATTTCTGAGAAATTGATTGCGTAATCGAGGGGGAAGTGAATTTCCGAGAACTTGATTGTGTAATCGATCGTGAATGTCAAGGTGCCCAGGAATTTGGAACACCTGTGCTATCGACCTCAATTCCCCTTTCGTGAATCAATAATTCCCCTTAGAAACAACAAATTGATTCCCCTTTCTTGACAGATCAATCAACCAATGACATCATCTGTCAGACTTTAAAAATTTTTGCCTAGAAACGATTCTCCAGGAATAGATCCAAGTCATTAATGTCTTTGCCTTGGAAACAGTTCTACTGGTCGAACTCCAAAAGATATTAATAACCATTGCCAATGGAAACAATTCTCCAAGAAACATCTTAGCGATGAATAGATTAACACGGGAATCAGGTTTCTTAGTAATTTCAAATGTGACAGCGCAGAGATGCCAAAACAAAAGGAACACGCTGAAATTACGATTAGGGGTTATTTGGGCGAAACCATTTTAGACATTTTAGGGAATTATTTCGGCGAAACAGTTAGAGACATTTTAAAAGATGATTTTAGAAAAGGTTATAGAAGAGGATTTGAGGGTGAATCTCTGTGGTTGTTATACTACACACGTTCCATTTGAACAGTGTTGTGAGGTCCTCTACCCAACCCCGAAGGGTTCCGATCCCCCTACCCCAACCCCGAAGGAAGCCCCCGGTCCTCAAAGGTCCCCCGGGCTCCCAAAGGACCATCCGGCCCTCAAGGGTCCCCCAGACCCCCAAAGGACCCCCCGGGCCCCAAAGGGCCCCTCCCCCTTGGCCCCCAAAGGGCCCCTCCCCTCCCTCTCCCTCCCTCTCCTCCCCCTCCTCACCGTCCCCCCTCCTCCCCTCTCCCTCCCCTCCTCCCCTCCCCTCCCCTCCCCCTCCCCTCCTCCCCTCCCCTCCCCTCTCCCATTTTTTAATATTTTTTTTTGTGCATTGAGACACAGAAGGGCCCCCTCCCCTTGCCCCCCCAAAGGGCCCCCGGCGCCCCAAAGACCTGATTTTTCAAAGTTCATTTTGAATTTCTTTCGTTGAAAAGCAAGAGTTGGAATATTTCAGTAGTGTTTTGTTGTGGTTTACCTTGTCACAGTTACATTTTCTTGATTTTTCAAAGTTCATTTTGAATTTTTTCATTAAAATGCAAGAGGTGGATTATTTCGGTAGTGTTTTGTTGTGGCTTACCATGTCACAGTTACATTTTCTTGATTTTTCAAAGTTCATTTTGAGTTTCTTTCATTGAAATGCAAGAGTTGGAATATTTCAGTAGTGTTTGGTTGTGGTATACCTTGACACAGTTACATTTTCTTGATTTTTCAAAGTTCATTTTGAATTTCTTTCGTTGAAATGCAAGAGATGGAATAATTCAGTAGTGTTTGGTTGTGGTATACCTTGTCACAGTTACATTCTCTTGATTTTTCAAAGATCATTTTGGATTTCTTTCGTTGAAATGCAAGAGTTGGAAAATTTCAGTAGTGTTTTGATGTGGTTTACAGTGTCACAGTTACATTTTCTTGATTTTTCAAAGTTCATTTTGGATTTCTTTCATTGAAATGCAGGAGTTGGAATATTTCAGTAGTGTTTTGATGTGGTTTACAGTGTCAAAGTTACATTCTCTTGATTTTTCAAAGATCATTTGGATTTCTTTCATTGAAATGCAAGAGTTGGAATATTTCAGTAGTGTTTTGTAGTGGTTTACATTGTCACACTTACATTTTCTTGATTTTTCAAAGTTCATTTTGTATTTATTTCGTTGAAAAGCAAGAGTTGGAATATTGCAGTAGTGTGTTGTCGTGGTTTACCTTGTCACAGTTACATTATCTTGATTTTTCAAAGTTTATTTTGAAATTCTATCATTGAAATGCAAGAGTTGTAATATTTCAGTAGTGTGTTGTCGTGGTTTACCATTTCACACTTACATTCTCTTGATTTTTCAAAGTTCATTTTGAATTTCTTATGTTGAAATGCAAGAGTTGGAATATTTCAGTAGTGTTTTGTTGTTGTTTACCTTGTCACAGTTGCACTTTCTTGATTTTTCAAAGTTCATTTTGAATTTCTTTTGTTTAAATTCAATAGTTGTATTATTTCAGTAGCGTTTTGGCGTTGTTTACATTTTCACAGATCAATTTGATTGATGTTTAAAAGTTAGTTTTGAATTTCTTTCAATGAAATTCAAGAGTTCGATTATTTCAGTAGTGTTTTGTCATTGTTTACCTTGTCACAGTTACATTCTCTTGATTTTTCAAAGTTCATTTTGAATTTCTTTCATTGAAATGCAAGAGTTGGAATATTTCAGTAGTGTTTTGTCGTGGTTTACCTTGTCAAAGTTAAATTATCTTGATTTTTAAAGTTCATTTTGAATTTCTTTCATTGAAATACAAGAGTTGGAATATTTCAGTAGTGTTTTGATGTGGTTTACCTTATCACAGTTACATTTTCTTGATTTTTCAAAGTTCATTTTGAATTTCTATTGTTGTAATGCAAGAGTGGAATTATTTCAGTAGAGTTTTGTCATGGTTTACCATGTCACAGTTACATTCTCTTGATTTTTCAAAGTTCATTTTGAATTTCTTATGTTGAAATGCAAGAGTGGAATTATTTCAGTAGTCTTTTGTCGTGGTCTTGTCACAGTTACATTCTCTTGATTTTTTAAACTTCATTTTGAATTTTTTATGTTGAAATGCAAGAGTTGGAATATTTCACTAGTGTTTTGTTGTGGTTTACCCTGTCATAGTTACATTCTCTTGATTTTTCAAAGTTCATTTTGAGTTTCTTTCATTGAAATGCAAGAGTTGGAATATTTCAGTAGTGTTTTGTTGTGGTTTACCTTGTCAAAGTAACATTCTCTTGATTTTTCAAAGTTCATTTTGAATTTTTTCGTTGAAATGCAAGAGTTGGATTATTTCAGTAGTGTTTGGTTGTGGTTTACCTTGTCACAGTTACATTTTCTTGATTTTTCAAAGTTCATTTTGGTTTTCTTTCATTGAAATGCAAGAGTTGGATTATTTCAGTAGTGTTTGGTTGTGGTTTACCTTGTCAGAGTTACATTCTCTTGATTTTTCAAAGTTCATTTTGAATTTCTTTCATTGAAATGCAAGAGTTGGAATATTTCAGTAGCGTTTTGTCGTGGTTTACCTTGTCACAGTTACATTTTCTTGATTTTTCAAAGTTCATTTTGAATTTCTTTCGTTGAAATGCATGAGTTGGAATATTTCAGTAGCGTTTTGTCGTGGTTTACCATGTCACAGTTACATTCCCTTGATTTTTCAAAGTTCATTTTCGATTTTCTTCATTGAAATGCAAGAGTTGGAATATTGCAGTAGTGTTTTGGTGTGGTTTACGTTATCACAGTTACATTCTCTTGATTTTTCAAAATTCATTTGAATTTCTTTTATTGAAATGCAAGAGTTGGAATATTTCAGTAGTTTTTTGTCGTGGTTTACCTTGTCACAGTTACATTCTCTTGATTTTTCATAGTTCATTTTGTATTTATAACGTTGAAATGCAAGAGTTGGAATATTTCAGTAGTGTTTTGTCGTGGTTTACCTTGTCACAGTTACATTCTCTTGATTTTTCAAAGTTCATTTTGGATTTATCACGTTGAAATGCAAGAGCTGGAATATTTCAGTAGTCTTTTGTCGTGGTTTACCTTGTCACAGTTACATTCTCTTGATTTTTCAAAGTTCATTTTGAATTTCTTTTATTGAATTGCAAAAGTTGGAATATTTCTGTAGTGTTTTGTCGTGGTTTACCTTGTCACAGTTACATTTTCATGATTTTTCAAAGTTTATTTTGTATTTCTTTCATTGAAATGCAAGAGTTGGAATATTTCAGTAGTGTTTTGTTGTGGTTTACCTTGTCAGAGTTACATTTTTTTGATTTTTCAAAGTTCATTTCGGTTTTCTTTCGTTGAAATGCAAGAGTTGGAATATTTCAGTAGTGTTTTGTCGTGGTTTACCTTGTCAGAGTTACATTCTCTTGATTTTTCAAAGTTCATTTTGGATTTCTTTCATTGAAATGCAAGAGTTGGAATATTTCAGTAGTGTTTTGTCGTGGTTTACCTTGTCACACTTACATTCTCATGATTTTTCAAAGTTCATTTGAAGTTCTTTCATTGAAATGCAAGAGTTGGAATATTTCAGTTGTGTTTTGTCGTGGTTTACCTTGTCACACTTACATTCTCTTGATTTTTCAAAGTTCATTTGAATTTCTTTCATTGAAATGCAAGAGTGGGAATATTTCAGTGGTGTATTGTCGTGGTTTACCATGTCACACTTACATTCTCTTGATTTTTCAAAGTTCATTTTGGATTTCTTTCATTGAAATGCAAGAGTTGGAATATTTCAGTAGTGTTTTGTCGTGGTTTACCTTGTCACACTTACATTCTCTTGATTTTTCAAAGTTCATTTGAATTTCTTTCATTGAAATGCAAGAGTTGGAATATTTCAGTAGTGTTTTGTCGTGGTTTACCTTGTCACAGTTACATTCTCTTGATTCTTCAAAGTTCATTTTGGATTTCTTTCATTGAAATGCAAGAGTTCAATTATTTCAGTAGTGTCTTTTCGTGATTTACCCTGTCACAGTTACATTCTCATGATTTTTCAAAGTCTATATTTAATTTCTTTCGTTGAAATGCAAGATTTGGAATATTTCAGTAGTGTTTTGTCGTGGTTTACATTTTCAGAGCTACATTCTCTTTATTTTTCAAAGTTCATTTTGGGATTCTGTCATTGAAATGCAAGAGTTGGAATATTTCAGTAGTGTTTTGTCATGGTTTACCTTGTCACAGATACATTCTCTTGATTTTTCAAAGTTCATTTTGAGTTTCTTTCGTTGAAAAGCAAGAGTTGGAATATTTCAGTAGTGTTTTTTCGTGGTTTACCTTGTCAAAGTTACATTTTCTTGATTTTTCAAAGTTCATTTTGAGTTTCTTTCATTGAAATGCAAGAGTTGGAATATTTCTGTAGTGTTTTGTTGTGTTTTACCTTGTCATAGTTACATTTTTTTGATTTTTCTAAGTTCATTTTGGATTGTTTTCGTTGAAAAGCAAGAGTTGGAATATCTCAGTAGCGTTTTGTCATGGCTTAACTTGTCCCTGTTACATTCTCTTTAATTTTCAAAGTTCATTTTGAATTTCTTTCATTGAAATGCAAGAGTGGAATTATTTCAGTAGTGTTTTGTCGTGGTTTAATTTGTCACAGTTACATTCTCTTAATTTTTCAAAGATAATTTTGGATTTCATTCATTGAAATGCAAGAGCTGGAATATTTCAGTAGTGTTTTGTCGTGGTTTAACTTGTCACAGTTACATTCTCTTAATTTTTCAAAGTTCATTTTCAATTTCTTTCATTGAAATGCAAGAGTTGGAATATTTAAATAGTGTTTTGTCGTGGTTTAACTTGTCACAGTTACATTCTTTTAATTTTTCAAAGTTCATTTGAATTTCTTTCATTGAAATGCAAGAGTTGGAATATTTCAGTAGTGTTTTGTCATGGTTTACCTTGTCACAGTTACATTTCATTAATTTTTCAAAGTTCATTTTCAATTTCTTTCATTGAAATGCAAGAGTTGGAATATTTCAGTAGTGTTTTGTTGTGGTTTACCTTGTTAGGTTAGGTTAAGTTAGGTTAGGTTAGGTTAGCCTACGTACGCGCGCGTACGTAGGCTAACCTAACCTAACCTAACTTAACCTAACCTAACTTGATCTAGCCTAACCTAACCTAACAAAAATCAAGAAAATATAACTGTGTCAAGGTAAAGCACAACAAAACATATTTCAACGAAAGAAATCCACAATGAACTTTAAAAAATCAAGAGAATGTAACTGTGACAAAGTAAACCACGACAAAATACTACTGAAATATTCCAACTCTTGCATTTCAAGGAAAGAAATCCAAAATGAACTTTGAAAAATTAAGAGAATGTAACTTTGACAAAGTAAACCACGGCAAAACACTACTGAAATATTCCAACTCTTGCATTTCACGAAAGAAATCCAAAATGAACTTTGAAAAATCAAGAGAATGTAACTTTGACAAGGTAAACCACGAGAAAACACTACTGAAATATTCCAACTCTTGCATTTCAATGAAAGACATCCAAAATGAACTTTGAAAAATCAAGAGAATGTAACTGTGACAAGGTAAACCACAACCAAACACTACTGTAATATTCCAAATCTTGCATTTCAATTAAAGAAATTCAAAATGAACTTTGAAAAATCAAGAGAATGTAATTGTGACAAGGTAAACCACAACAAAACACTACTGAAATATTCCAACTCTTGCATTTCAATGAAATAAATTCAAAATGAACTTTGAAAAATCAGGATAATGTAACTGTGACAAGGTAAACCACGACAAAACACTACTGAAATATTCCAACTCTTGCATTTCAATGAAAGAAATTTAAAATGAACTTTGAAAAATCAATAGAATGTAACTTTGACAAGGTAAACCTTGACAAAACACTACTGAAATATTCCAACTCTTGCTTTTCAACGAAAGAAATTCAAAATGAACTTTGAAAAATCAAGAGAATGTAACTGTGACAAGGTAAACCATGACAAAACATTACTGAAACATTCCAACTCTTGCTTTTCAACACAAGAAATACAAAATGAACTTTGAAAAAGTAAGAGAATGTAACTGTGACAAGGTAAACCACGACAAACCACTACTGAAATATTTCAACTCTTGCATTTCAACAAAAGAAATTCAAAATGAACTTTGAAAAATCAAGAGAATGTAACTGTGACAAGGTAAACCACGAGAAAAAACTACTGAAATATTCCAATTCTTGCATTTGAACCAAAGAAATCCAAAATGAACTTTGAAAAATAAAGAGAATGTAACTTTGATAAGGTAAACCATGACAAAACAATACTGAAATATGCCAACTCTTCCATTTCAATTAAATAAATCCAAAATGACCTTTGAAAAATCGTGAGAATGTAAGTGTGTCAAAGTAAACCACAACAAAACCCTACTGAAATATTCCAACTCTTGCATTTCAAAGAAAGATATCCAAAATGAACTTTGAAAAATCAAGGGAATGTAACTGTGACAAGGTAAACCACAACAAAACACTACTGAAATAATCCCACTCTTTCATTTCAATGAAAGAAATCCAAAATGAACTTTGAAAAATCAAGGGAATGTAACTGTCACAAAGTAAACCACGACAAAACACTACTGAAATATTCCAACTCTTGCATTTCAACTAAAGAAATTCAAAATGAACTTTGAAAAATCAAGGGAATGTAACTGTGACAAGGTAAACCACGACAAAACACTACTGAAATAATCCCACTCTTGCATTTCAACTAAAGAAATCCAAAATGAACTTTGAAAAATCAAGAAAATGTAACTGTGACAAGGTAAACCACAACAAAACACTACTGAAATATTCTAACTCTTGCATTTCAATGAAAGATATTGAAAATGAACTTTGAAAAATCAAGGGAATGTAACTGTGACAATGTAAACCACGAGAAAAAACTACTTAAATTTTCCAACTCGTGCATTTCAATTAATAAAATTGAAAATGAACTTTGAAAAATCAAGGGAATGTAACTGTGACATGGTATACCGCAACAAAACCCTACTGAAATATTCCACCTCTTACATTTGAATGAAAGAAATTAAAAGTGAACTTTGAAAAATTAAGAGAATGTAACTGTGACAAGTTAAACCACGACAAAACACTACTGAAATATTCCAACTCTTGCATTTCAATGAATGAAATCCAAAATGAACTTTGAAAAATTAAGAGAATGTAACTGTGACAAGTTAAACCACGACAAAACACTACTGAAATAATTCCACTCTTGCATTTCAATGAAAGAAATTCAAAATGAACTTTGAAAATTAAAGAGAATGTAACAGGGACAAGTTAAGCCATGACAAAACGCTACTGAGATATTCCAACTCTTGCTTTTCAACGAAAGCAATCCAAAATGAACTTAGAAAAATCAAAAAAATGTAACTATGACAAGGTAAAACACAACCAAACTCTACAGAAATATTCCAACTCTTGCATTTCAATGAAAGAAACTCAAAATGAACTTTGAAAAATCAAGAAAATGTAACTTTGACAAGGTAAACCACGAAAAAACACTACTGAAATATTCCAACTCTTGCTTTTCAACGAAAGAAATTCAAAATGAACTTTGAAAAATCAAGAGAATGTAACTGTGACAAGGTAAACCATGACAAAACACTACTGAAATATTCCAACTCTTGCATTTCAATGAAAGAAACTCAAAATGAACTTTGAAAAATCAAGAGAATGTAACTGTGACATGGTAAACCATGAGAAAACACTACTGATATATTCAAAATCTTGCATCTCAACGAAAGAAATTCAAAATGAACTTTGAAAAATCAAGTGAATATAAGTTTGACAAGGTAAACCACGACAAGACACTACTGAAATATTCCAACTCTTGCATTTCAATGAAAGAAATTCAAATGAACTTTGAAAAATCATGAGAATGTAAGTGTGACAAGGTAAACCACGACAAAACACTACTGAAATATTCCAACTCTTGCATTTCAATGAAAGAAATACAAAATGAACTTTGAAAAATCAAGAGAATGAAAGTGTGACATGGTAAACCACGACAAAACACTACTGAAATAATCCCACTCTGGCACTTCAATGAAAGAAATTCAAGATGAACTTTGAAAAATCAAGAGAATGTAACTGTGACAAGGTAAACCACGACAAAACTCTACTGAAATATTCCAAGTGTTGCATTTCAACGAAAGAAATTGGAAATGAACTTTGAAAAATCAAGAGAATGTAAGTCTGACAAGATAAACCACGAGAAAACACTACTGAAATATTCCAACTGTTACATTTTAAAGAAAGAAAAACGAAATGAACTTTGAAAAATCAAGAAATTGTAGCTGTTAGAAGGTAAACCACGACAAAACGCTACTAAAATATTCCAACTTTGGCATTTCAACGAAAGAAAACCTAAATGAACTTTGAAAAATCATGAAAATGTAACTCTGAAATGGTAAACCACGACAAAATACTACTGAAATATTCCAACTTTTACTATTCAACGAAAGAAATTCAAAATGAACTTTGAAAAATCAAAAGAATGTAACTGTGACAAGTTAAAGCACAACAAAACACTACTGAAATATTCCAGATCTTGCATTTCAGCGATATAAATTCAAAATGAACTTTGAAAAATTAAGAGAATGTAACTGTAACAAGGTAAACCACGACAAAACACTACTGAAATATTCCAGCTCTTGCATTTCAACGTGATAAATACAAAATGAACTTTGAAAAATCAAGGGAATGTAACTCTAACAAGGTAAACCACGACAAAACACTACTGCAATATTCCAACTCTTGCATTTCAACGTGATAAATCCAAAATGAACTTTGAAAAATCAAGAAAATGTAACTGTGACAAGGTAAACCACAACAAAACACTACTGAAATATTCCAACTCTTGCATTTCAATGAAAGAAACTCAAAATGAACTTTGAAAAATCAAGGGAATGTAACTGTGAGAAGGTAAACCACGACAAAACACTACTGAAATATTCCAACTCTTGCATTTCAATGAAAGAAATCCAAAATGAACTTTGAAAAATCAAGAGAATGAAAGTATGACATGGTAAACCACGAAAAAACACTACTGAAATAATCCCACTCTGGTACTTCAATGAAAGAAATTCAAGATGAACTTTGAAAAATCAAGAGAATGTAACTGTGAGAAGGTAAACCACGACAAAACACTACTGAAATATTCCAACTGTTGCATTTCAACGAAAGAAATTCAAAATGAACTTTGAAAAATCAAGAAAATGTAACTGTGACAAGGTAAACCACGACAAAACACTACTGAAATATTCCAACTCTTGCATTTCAACGAAAGAAAACCGAAATGAACTTTGAAAAATCAAGAGAATGTAACTGTGACAAGGTAAACCACAACAAAACACTACTGAAATATTCCAACTCTTGCATTTCAACGAAAGAAAACCGAAATGAACTTTTAAAAATCAAAAAAATGTAACTCTGACAAGGTAAACCACAACAAAACACTACTGAAATATTCCAACTCTTGCATTTCAATGAAAGAAATTCAAAATGAACTTTGAAAAATCATGAAAATGTAACTGTGACAAGGTAAACCACGACAAAACACTACTGAAATATTCCAACTCTTGCATTTCAAAAAAAGAAATTGAAAATGAACTTTTAAAAATCAAGAAAATGTAAGTGTGATAAGGTAAACCACAACAAAACACTACTGAAATATTCCAACTCTTGCATTTCAATGAAATAAATACAAAATGGATTTTGAAAAATTAAGAGAATGTAACTGTGACAAGGTAAACCAAGACAAAACACTACTGAAATATTCCAGCTCTTGCATTTCAACGTGATAAATCCAAAATGAACTTTGAAAAATCAAGAGAATGTAACTGTGACAAGGTAAACCACGACAAAACACTACTGAAATATTCCAACTCTTGCATTTCAACGTGATAAATCCAAAATGAACTTTGAAAAATCAAGAAAATGTAAGTGTGACAAGGTAAACCACGACAAAACACTACTGAAATATTCCAACTCTTGCATTTCAATAAAAGAAATTCAAATGAACTTTGAAAAATCAAGGGAATGTAACTGTGATAAGGTAAACCACACCAAAACACTACTGCAATATTCCAGCTCTTGCATTTCAATGAAGAAAATCGAAAATGATCTTTGAAAAATCAAGGGAATGTAACTGTGACATGATAAACCACGACAAAACGCTACTGAAATATTCCAACTCATGCATTTCAACGAAAGAAATTCAAAATGAACTTTGAAAAATCAAGGGAATGTAACTGTGACATGGTAAACCACGACAAAACGCTACTGAAATATTCCAACTCATGCATTTCAAAGAAAGAAATACAAAATGAACTTTGAAAAATCAAGAAAATGTAACTGTGACAAGGTGAACCACGACAAAACCCTACTGAAATATTCCAACTCTTGCATTTCAATGAAAGAAAACCAAATGAACTTTGAAAAATCATGAAAATGTAACTGTGACAAGGTAAACCACAACAAAACACTACTGAAATAATCAAACTCTCGCATTTCATCGAAAGAAACACAAAACCAACTTTTAAACATCAAGAGAATGTTACATTGACACGGTAAACCACAACAAAACACCACTTAAATATTCCAACTCTTGTATTTCAATGAAAGAAATTAAAAATCAAGACTGAAAAATTAAGAGAATGTAACTGTGACAAGGTAAAGCACGACAAAACACCACTGAAATATTCCAACTCTTGCATTTCAACATAAGAAATTCAAAATGAAGTTTAAAAAATCAAGAGAATGTAACTGTGACAAGGTAAACCACGACAAAACACTACTGAAATAATTCCACTCTTGCATTTCAACATAAGAAATTCAAAATGAACTTTGAAAAATCAAGAGAATGTAACTGTGACATGGTAAACCATGACAAAACGCTACTGAAATAATTCCACTCTTGCATTACAACAATAGAAATTCAAAATGAACTTTGAAAAATCAAGAAAATGTAACTGTGATAAGGTAAACCACATCAAAACACTACTGAAATATTCCAACTCTTGCATTTCAATGAAAGAAACTCAAAATGATCTTTGAAAAATCAAGAGAATGTAACTTTGACAAGGTAAACCACGACAAAACACTACTGAAATATTCCAACTCTTGCATTTCAATGAAAGAAAACCAAAATGAACTTTGAAAAATCAAGAGAATGTAACTGTGATATGGTAAACCACAACAAAACACTACTGAAATATTCCAACTCTTGCATTTCAACTAAATAAATTCAAAATGAACTTTGAAAAATCAAGAGAATGTAAGTATGAAAAGATAAACCACAACAAAACTCTACTGAAATATTCCAACTCTTGCATTTCCACGAAAGAAATTCAAAATGAACTTTAAAAAATTAAGAGAGTGTAACTGTGACAAGGTAAACCACGACAAAACACTACTGAAATATTCCAAATCTTGCATTTCAAAGAAAGAAATTCAAAATAAACTTTTAAAAATCAAGAAAATGTAACTCTGACATGGTAAACCAGGACAAAACACTACTGAAATATTCCAACTCTTGCATTTCAATTAAAGAAATTCAAAATGAACTTTGAAAAATAAAGAGAATTTAACTGTGATAAGGAAAAACACGACAAAACACTACTGAAATATTTCAGCTCTTGAATTTCAACGAAAGAAATTCAAAATTAACATTGAAAAATCAAGATAATGTAAGTGTGATAAGGTAAAGAACAACAAAACACCACTGAAATATTCCAACTCTTGCATTTCAACATAAGAAATTCAAAATGAAGTTTAAAAAATCAAGAGAATGTAACTGTGACAAGGTAAACCACGACAAAACACTACTGAAATATTCCAACTCTTGCATTTCAATGATAGAAATTCAAAATAAACTTTGAAAAATCAAGATAATGTAAGTGTGACAAGGTAAACCACGACAAAACACTACTGCAATATTCCAACTCTTGTATTTGAACGAAATAATTACAAAATGAACTTTGAAAAATCAAGAGAATGTAACTGTGACAAGGTAAACCACGACAAAACACTACTGAAATATTCCAACTCTTGCATTTCAATGAAAGAAATCCAAAATGATCTTTGAAAAATCAAGAGAATGTAACTGTGACACTGTAAACCACATCAAAACACTAGTGAAATATTCCAACTCTTGCATTTCAATGAAAGAAATCCAAAATGAACTTTGAAAAATCAAGAGAATGTAACTGTGACACTGTAAACCACATCAAAACACTACTGAAATTTTCCAACTCTTGCATTTCAATGAAAGAAATACAAAATGATCTTTGAAAAATCAAGAGAATGTAACTGTGACAAGGTAAACCACAACCAAACACTACTGAAATATTCCAACTCTTGCATTTCAACGAAAGAAATTCAAAATGAACTTTGAAAAATCAAGAAAATGTAACTGTGACAAGGTATACCACAACCAAACACTACTGAAATATTCCAACTCTTGCATTTCAATGAAAGAAACTCAAAATGAACTTTGAAAAATCAAGAGAATGTAACTTTGACATGGTAAACCACAACAAAACACTACTGAAATAATCCAACTCTTGCATTTCAATGAAAGAAATTCAAAATGAACTTTGAAAAATCAAGAAAATGTAACTGTGAAAAGGTAAACCACAACCAAACACTACTGAAATATTCCAACTCTTGCTTTTCAACGAAAGAAATTCAAAATGAACTTTGAAAAATCAGGCCTTTGGGGCGCCGGGGGCCCTTTGGGGGGGCCCGGGGGAGGGGGCCCTTCTGTGTCTCAATGCACAAAAAAAATATTAAAAAGGGGGAGGGGGAAGGGGAGGGGAGGGGGATGAGGGGAGGGGAGGGGACGGTCAGGATGGGGGAGGAGAGGGGACGATGAGGAGGGGGAGGAGAGGGAGGGAGATGGAGGGGAGGGGCCCTCTGGGGGCCAAGGGGGAGGGGTCCTTTGGGGCCCGGGGGGTCCTTTGGGGGTCTGGGGGACCCTTGAGGGCCGGGTGGTCCTTTGGGAGCCCCGGGGACCTTTGAGGACCGGGGGCTTCCTTCGGGGTTGGGGTAGGGGGATCGGAACCCTTCGGGGTTGGGTAGAGGACCTCACAACACTGTTCAAATGGAACTTTTTGTAGTATAACAACCACAGAGTTTCACCCTTAAATCCTCTTCTATAACCTTTTCTAAAATCATCTTTTAAAATGTCCCTAACTGTTTCGCCGAAATAATTCCCTAAAATGTCTAAAACGGTTTGGCCCAAATAACCCCTAATCGTAATTTCAGTTTGTTCCTTTTGTTTTGGCATCTCTGCACTGTCACATTTGAAATTACTAAGAAACCTAATTCCCGTGTTAATCTATTCATTGCTCAGATGTTTATTGGAGAAATGTTTCCATTGGCAATGTTTATTAATATCTTTTGGAGTTCGACCAATAGAACTGTTTCCAAGGCAAAGACATTAATGACTTGGATCTATTCCTGGAGAATCGTTTCTAGGCGAAAATTTTTAAAGTCTGACAGATGATGTCATTGGTTGATTGATCTGTCAAGAAAGGGGAATTAATTTGTTGTTTCTAAGGGGAATTATTGATTCACGAAAGGGGAATTGAGGTCGATAGCACAGGTGTTCCAAATTCCTGAACACCTTGACATTCACGATCGATTACACAATCAAGTTCTCGGAAATTCACTTCCCCCTCGATTACGCAATCAATTTCTCAGAAATCCATCTCCCCTAGGGACTCTATGCCCATATTTGGTGTACTGTCACGAGTTATAGGGTCATTTCTACTCTCAATACCTCGCTCTTTACGCAAAACATTCTTTTTAGAAATTATATAAAAGCTTATTATTCTAATAGTTTTTCTTAAATAATTAGAACAAAAAGTCAAACTTCAGCGTAAACAGCGAGATATTTAGGAGGGTGCAATCCCCTCATATACGTAATAATTTCTGCACGTTTCAAGTTTTAATGTGGATCCTTACTTTCAGTTGAAAATTTCATTTTGTGCTAAAACGGAGCAGGAGTAAAATGAATAGTGCTAAAGTAAAAGAGGGATGACAGAAAACTGGTAAGAGTAGAACAAGGACAAAAATTGAAGTGTATTGCATAGAAACATGTGTATAAGACTGGGTACGTTCATAGGAAATGGGAAAATCGAAAGTCTAGACATTTTTTGGAAGCCTGGCCTGAAAAAAGTCCCTATGTACGCGCCTGTTTAGTCCTATTAGAAAATAAGCAACATAAAATATCAGCTACTGTACTCGCTTAAATTTTCTTTTCTTTTTTTTTTGGCAATATAGGCTAGAACATGTCAAGAATAGGTTTTCTGTCACAGTTTATTTGACATTTTTAAAGAGAAGCTTGAATGTTCTTTGTTCATTTACTGTTTATCTTGTTAATTGTCAGTTCAAAACCGTGCATAATTATTAACCTTATCTATTCACAAGATTTTAAACCTTACTAACTGGCAATGCACAACGCTCCCAGTTGTCTTGCCAAATCCTTTCACTCAAAGGTTAAAAAGAAAAAACAATAATTTAAGTTTTAAGATAATGCCCGCTAAAATTGAGCTTTCTTAGTTGAAAACGGACACGACGGCCTAGTGGAACGATTTCAGATGGTCGTCTTTGAAATGTACAGAAATTAAATACAAGTTTTTTCAACTGAAAGTAAGGAGCAACATTAGAACTTAAAGCGAACAGAAATCATTCCGTATGTGAGGGTGGCTTCCAGTTCCTCAGTGCTCGCTCTTTACGCTAAAGTATTGAATTTCTTCAAAAATGCATCTCATTCATATTCAACGGCGGCCATAGTGTTTGATCAGTCTTTCCTAAAGTTTTACAAAAAACGTCCAACTTTAGCATAAAGAGCAAAGTTTGAGGAATGGCGGGGAGTCCCCTCATTTACGGAATAATTTCTGTTAATTTTTAAGTTATAATGCTGCTCCTTAGTTTCCGAAAAAAAAAGTTTTATTTATTTGGTTTCTGAACGTTCAAATTTTGCCAAACAATCCTCCTCCCCCCCCGTATGAAATTTTCCCTGGAAAGTTCCCACTGGGAACTCTTCCCGAGGGAAAATTCTCTCTGTGGAATGCCCCCCTCCCGCCAGCAGAGATGCTCCCTGCCCCCCGAAAAAATCCAAATATTTCCCAAGAAGAAATAGGCCTACTATATGTGAACAATATGCTAATTGCCTAACTTATAGCCCTTTCCCCAGGGACTATGGGAGTTCTGTCATCCCCAAAGGCATAGTTATTTGACCTTCCGACTGTGCTGAATTAAAATGGGTAACCTCAAAATTTTGATAGAATGTCTTTGGGGAAAAGGGTGGCATGTTAGGGGGCTAGTTGCCCTCTAATATTTTGGTCGCTATAAAAAGTAGTAGAACCTTTGATATGTGGTCAAATGAGCCCTCTCTCGATCCTCTAGGATCATTGGTTTGGTATGATAACCCCTGGGAAAAAATCAACAAAAACAAAGAAATAAACACGCATACGTGGTCTTTGTTCTGTCCTAAATACGCAAATTTTCCTTTTTTGAATATTCTAGCTTGAAACCTCTACAATGGGGCTCTCTGATTTGCTAAATCTGGTTGTGCAATTTTAATTAAGATCGCTTGACGTTTTGGTGGTGTTTCTCCCTTTTTTGAAAATCAGGCAAATTTTTTATGGCTCTTTGCTGTTAATGGGTAATATTAAACTTACTGTGCAAAATAAAGTTGAATTGGAAGTCTAATTTAAAAAAAAAACTTAACTACATACTGTACTAAAAAAGTTCCATTGGAAATCTGGTTTAAAAAAGAAAGAAAAGTAAACCGTGATTAAACTTGAAATCTGTAGAAATTCACCTGTCTGGGAGATGGGGTTAATTAGACATCTCATCCCGCCTCTCCCCTCTCCAACTAAGTCCAGATAAAATATATTGACAAAATACAACACACAGTTTGGTTATGGATTTGAATTTGGAATCGTGTTTAAATCGAGGCTTTGCAGTAGAATCAGTATCGGTATTGGGAAGAGTTTTCCCATTGTCTGTTCAGTAGTTTTCATCCTTTTCTCTATATGAGTCTTCTACCCTCCCCCTCCTATCAAGCTTAAAACTGTTTTCACACGTGTCTGCAATATAGTCTTGGAATATTTGAGTTTGTTAGTGACCCATGGTAACTAACAAACCTTTCCCGAGTACAAGCTTATAAATACCATGACAATAAAAAAGGAATTACTTATATTTTAAGAAAATAGTCAAGAACAGTTGCAAATGATAGTAGAAGGGCCTTATTGACTCGTGTCACTCACCCCTGCTGCCACCTATAACTTTTTTTACATAGTTTAATGCGGACAGGGTCAATGACCTCTTTCTCAATGGTCTCTTTCTCCAGGTGTGTTTTTGGCACGCTCTCAGCGACTGTTACGAGTTTCCAGGAATTTGGAACACCTGTGCTGTCAACCTCAATTTACTTATCGTGAATCAATAATTCCCCTTAGAAACAAGAAATTAATTTCCCTTTCTTGACAGATCAATCAACCAATGACATCATCTGTCAGACTTTAAAAATTTTCGCCTAGAAACGATTCTCCAGGAATAGATCCAAGTCATTAATGTCTTTGCCTCGGAAACAACTCTACTGGTCGAACTCCAAAGGATATTAATAACCAAAGGCCATGGAAACAATTCTCAAAGAAGCATCTTAGCGATGAATTGTTTTAGCGCGGGAAAGAGTTTCCAAATAATTTGAAATGCGCCAGCACAGGGATGCCAAACAAAGGGAACATGCTGAAATTACGTTTAGGGATTATTTGGGCGAAACTGTTTTAGACAGGTTATGGGATTATTTCGGCGAAACAGTTAGAGACATTTTAAAAGAAGATTTTAGGAAAGGTTTTAGAAGAGAATTTGAGGGTCAAACTCTATGGTCGTTATAATACACAAGTTCCATTTGAACAGTGTTTTGAGGTCCTCTACCACAACCCCAAAGGCTTCCAATCCCCCCACCCAACCCCGAAGGAAGCCCCTGGTCCCCAAATGTCCCCCAAGCTCCCAAAGAGCCCCAGCCCCCCACACGCCCACCGCCCACCCTCCACGGCCCTCCCCTGGTCCTCCATGGGCCCACCCGCCCCCCCACCAGCCCCCCCGCCCCCCCCGGCCCTCCCCGGTCCGCCCAAGTCCCCCCGGCCCCCAAAAGCCCTCCCCGATCCTCAAAGGCCCCCCAGGCTCCCAAAGGGCCCCCGAACCCCCAAAGACCCTCCCCCGGTCCCCAA
This sequence comes from Artemia sp. Qi Xiang Cuo, assembly GCF_049724085.1. Taxonomy (NCBI): domain Eukaryota; kingdom Metazoa; phylum Arthropoda; class Branchiopoda; order Anostraca; family Artemiidae; genus Artemia; species Artemia sp. Qi Xiang Cuo. The sequence continues at coordinate 55,683,670 of NC_142799.1, read as the reverse complement.
AGGTCCACCGGGCTCCCAAAGGGTCCCCCGGACCCCCAAAGACTCCTGAGCCCCACATTATAATACTTTTTTAAGGCTTTATTATATCTTTTCAGAACAAATTATTATTTTAGGGAATTATTTCGGCGAAACAGTTAGAGACATTTTTAAAATATGATTTTTGAAGAGATTTTAGAAGAGGATTTGAGAGTCAAACTCCGTGGTCGTTATAATACACAAGTTCCATTTGAACAGTGCTGTGAGGTCCTCTACCCCAACCCCAAAGGGCTCCGATCCCCCGACCCCAACCCCAAAGGAAGCCCCTGATCCTCAAAGCCCCCCCCAAGCTCCCAAAGGACCACCCGGCCCTCAAGGACCCCCCCCCCCCACCCTCAAAGGCCCTCCCCGGGCCCCGTCTTTCGTTGATGTGTGTTGTCTGAAACTTACGATTTGGGGTGTATGGGTTCCTATTTTTGACTTTTCTGAGCTAGATTTCTTAGTCTTTCATAGGTACGTGTTGTCTGAAACCTATGATTTGGGATGGCTGGTTTGCTATTTTTGACTTTTCTGAGCTAAAGTTTCTTAGCCTTTCGTTGGTGTGTTTTTTCTGAAACTTATGATTTGAGGTGTGTAATTTGCTATTTCCGACTTTCCTTACCAGATTTCTTAGTCATTGGTAGGTGTGTGGTGTCTGAAACCTATGATTTGGGATGTGTGGGTTGCTATTTTTGACTTTTCTGAGCTAGGTTTTTTAGCCTTTCATAGGTGTGTGCGGTCAGAAAATTATGATTTGGGATTTGTAGTTAGGTTTTTGGACTTTTCAGAGCTAGGATTCTTAGTCCCTCATAGGTGTTTGTTGTCTGAAACTTCTAGCTTGGGACGAATAGTTGACTATTTCAGGCTTTGATGAGCTAGGCTTCTTAGTACTTCGTAGGTGAATGTTGTCCGAAACTTACGATTTGGGATATGTAAATTACTATTTCGGGCTTTTCTGAGCTAGATATCTTAGTCTTTCGTTGGTATGTGTTGTCTGAAACCTATGATTTGGGACGGGTGGATTGCTATTTTTGACTTTTCTGAGCTAGGTTTCTTAGCCTTTCATAGGTGTGCTGTCAGAAAATTATGATTTGGGATGGTTAATTTGCTATTTCCGGCTTTTCTGAGCTAGGTTTCTTAGCCTTTCATAGGTGTGTGTTGTCAGAAAATTATGATTTGGGATGTCTAGTTTGCTATTAGGGCTTTTCAGAGCTAGGATTCTTAGTCCATCACAGGTGTTTGTTGTCTGAAACTTCTAGTTTGGGATGAGTAGTTTGCTATTTCAGACTTTTATGAGCTAGGTTTCCTAGTATTTCGTAGGTGTGTGTTGTCTGAAACTTATGATTTGAGATGCATAATTTGCTATTTCCGACTTTTCATAGTCAGATTTCTTAGTATTTCGTAGGTGTGCGTTGTCTGAAACCGATGATTTGGGACGGTTATTTTGCTATTTTTGACTTTTCTGAGCTGGATTTCTTAGCCTTTCATAGGTGTGCGTTGACTGAAAACTATAGTTTATGTTGAGTGTTTTGCTATTGTTGACTTGTCTGAGCTAGATTTTTTAGACTTTCATAGGTGTGTGTTGTCTTAAACATATGATTGTTGGAGTACTATGGGCTAGTTTGACTTTTCAGAGATTTTAGTCTTAGTCTATCATAGGTGTGTTTTGAATGAAAAATATTGATGGGTGGGACTTTTTTTATTTTTTTTACTTTTCTTAGATAGATTTATTATCGTTTAATTTGTGTTTGTTGTCTGAAAATTATGATTTGAGGTGTTTAATTTGCTATTTTTTGACTTTTCAGAGCTAGGATTTTTAGTCTCTCATATGCATTTGTTGTCTGAAACTTCTAGTTTGGGATGAATAGTTTGCTATTTCAGGCTTTTCTGAGCTAAGGTTTCATAGTATTTCATATGTGTGTGCTATCTGAAACTTATGATTTGGGATATGTAAATTACTATTTTGGCTTTTCAAAGCTAGATTTTTTAGTCTGTCGTTAGTGTGTGTTGTTTGAAACCTTTGATTTAGAATGGGTGGATTGCTATTTTTGACTTTTCTCAGTTGGTTTTCTTAGCCCTTCATGTGCATGTGGTGTCTAAAACCTAGGGTTTGGGATGCTTAATTTGCTTTTTGGACTTTTCAGAGCTAGGATTCTTAGTCCCTCATAGGTGTTTGTGGTCTGAAACTTCTAGTTTGGGATGAGTAGTTGGTATTTCAGGCTTTTCTGAGCTAAGGCTTCTTAGTATTTCGTAGGTGAATGTTGTCTGAAACTTATGAATTGGGATATGTAAATTACTGTTTCGGGCTTTTCTTAGCTAGATTTCTTAGTCTTTCGTTGGTGTGTGTTGTCTGAAACCTATGATTTGGGATGTGTGGGTTGCTATTTTTTGACTTTTCTGAGCTGGATTTCTTAGCCTTTCATTGGTGTTTGTTGTCTGAAACCTATAGTTTGGAATGACTGGTTTGCTATTTTTGACTTTTCTGAGCTAGAGTTCACAGCCTTTCGTAGGTGTGCGTTGACTGAAACTTATGACTGGGATTTGTAGTTTGCTTTTTGGACTTTTCATAACCAGATTTCTTAGTCTTTCGTTGGTGTGTGTTGTCTGAAACCTATGATTTGAGATGTGTGGCTTGCTATTTTTGACCTTTCTGAGCTTGATTTCTTAGCCTTTCATAGGTGTGTGTTGTCTGAAATCTATGATTTGGGATGTGTGGATTGCTATTTTTGACATGTCTGAGCTAGATTTCTTATTCTTCCGTTGGTGTGTTTTGTCTGAAACTTATGATTTGGGATTTTTAGTTAGCTATTTTGGACTTTTCAGAGCTAGGATTCTTAGCCTTTCATATGTGTGCATTGTCTGAAACCTATAATTTGGGAAGGTTAATTTTCTATTTTTGACTTTTCAGAGCTAGATTTCTTCCGCATTCATAGGTGTGTATTGTCTGAAACTTATGATTTGAGGTGTGTAATTTGCTATTTTTGACTTTTCAGAGCTAGGATTCTTAGTCCATCATAGGTATTGGTGTCTGAAACCTATAGTTTGGGATGAGTAGTTTGCTATTTCAGGCTTTTCTGAGCTAAGGTTTCTTAGTATTTCGTAGGTATGTATTGTCTGAAACTTATGATTTGAGGTGCGTAATTTTCTATTTCCGACTTTTCTAGCCAGATTTCATAGTCTTCCGTAGGTGTGTATTGTCTGAAACCTATGATTTGGGATGTGTGGTTTGCTATTTTTGACTTTTCTGAGCTGGATTTCTTAGCCTTTAATAGGTGTGTGTTGACTGAAACCTATGATTTGAGATGAGTGGTTTGCTATTTTTGACTTTTCTGAGCTAGATTTCGTAGCCATTCATAGGTGTGTGTTGTCAGAAAATTATGATTTGGGAGGTGTAGTTTGCTTTTGGACTTTTCAGAGCTAGGATTCTTAGTCCCTCATAGGTGTTCGTTGTCTGAAACTACTAGTTTGGGATGAGTAGTTGGCTATTTCAGGCTTTTCTGAGCTAAGGCTTCTTAGTATTTCGTAGGTGAATGTTGTCTGAAACTTATGAATTGGGATACGTAAATTACTATTTCGGGCTTTTCTAAGCTAGATTTCTTAGTCTTTCGTTGGTATGTGTTGTCTGAAACTTATGATTTGGGATGTGTTGGTTGCTATTTTTTGACTTTTCTGAGCTGGATTTCTTAGCCTTTCATAGGTGTGTGTTGACTGAAACATATGATTTGGGATGAGTGGTTTGCTATTTTTGACTTTTCTGAGCTAGATTTCATAGCCTTTCATAGGTGTGTGCTGTCAGAAAATTATGAGTGGGATTTGTAGTTTGCTTTTTTGGACTTTTCAGAGCTAGGATTCTTAGTCCCTCATAGGTGTTTATTGTCTGAAACCTAAAGTTTGGGATGAGTAGTTGGCTATTTCAGGCTTTTCTGAGCTAAGGTTTCTTAGTATTTCGTTGGTGTGTGCTGTCTAAAACTTATGATTTGAGGTGTGTAATTTGCTATTTCCGACATGATCAATTCTATTTCTCCAAAATAATATAAAAAGTTTCCACTTCAGTTCAGATTTTTTCTCAAGGAGATGAAAAAATTTAAAGTTTTGTTCCAAATTTTTCAAAGAAGATAGAAAAGTTCAAGTTCGCTTCAGAATTTTACCAAAGAACAAAATTCAATTCTATTTTCTCCAAAATATTATAAAAAGTTTCCACTTCAGTTCAGATTTTTTCTCAAGGAGATGAAAAAATTTAAAGTTCTGTTCCAAATTTTTCAAAGAAGATAGAAAAGTTCAAGTTCTCTTCTGAATTTTACCAAAGAACAAAATTCAATTCTAATTTCTCCAGAGAAACTAAAAAGGTTCCACTTCAGTTTTAAGTTCACCAAGACATAAAAAGTTTAAAGTTTAGTTCAAGTTTTTCCGTAGAAGATAGAAAAAGTTATAGTATGATTTGTGATTATTTTCCATGAAGATAAAAAGTTTCACTTTAATTCTAAATTTTCTTAAATTCAGTTCCGACTTTTCTCAAAGAGATGAAAAATTTTAAATACTGTTCCAAATTTTTCATAGAAGATAGAAAAGTTCAAGTTCTCTTTTGAATTTTACCAAAGAACACAATTCAATTCTATTTCTCTTGAGAAAATAAGAATCTTCCACTTCAGTTTCAAGTTCACCAAGACATGAAAAATTTAAAGTTCCCTTCTAAATTTTTCCGTAGAAGATAGGAAAAGTTAGACTATGATTGTGATTATTTTCCATGAAGATAAAAATTTCACTTTAATTCTAAATTTTCTTAAATTCAATTCCGATCTGTCTCAAAGAGATGAAAAAATTTAAAGTTCTGTTCCAAATATTTTCTCAGGAGAGGAAAAGTACAATTTTGATTCTGAATTTTCTCAATGAAAATGAAATAAGTTATTGATCAAATCTATTTTCCCAAAAATAACATAAAAATTTCCACTTCAGTTAAGATTTTTTTTCTCAAGGAGACGAAGAAATTTAAAGTTCTGTTCCAAATTTTTCATAGAAGATTGGAAAGTTATACTTTGATCGTGAATATTCAAGTTCTATTCTGAATTTTACCAAAGAACACTATTCAATTCTAATTTTCACGATTCGAAACTTAAAGTTCAGTTCTAAATTTTTCAGTAGAAGGCAGGAAAAGTTATATTATGATTGTGATCATTTACCATGAAGATAAGAATTTTCACTTTAATTATAAATTTTCTTAAATTCAATTCTGACCATTCTCAAAGAGATGAAAAAATTTCGAGTTCTATTCCAAATATTTTCTCGGAGGAAGCAAAGTTCAATTTTGATTCTGAATTTTCTCAATGAAAATGAAATAAGTTACTGATCAAATCTTTTTTCCTAAAGTAACATAAAAATTCCCACTTCAGTTAAGATATTTTCTCAAGGAGATGAGAAAATTTATAGTTCTGTTCCAAATTTTTCATAGAAGATAGGGAAAGTTATACTTTGAGCGTGAATATTCAAATTCTATTCTGAATTTTACCAAAGAACACAATTCAATTCTAATTTCCCCAATAAAAAATTTTAAGTTTAGTTCTAAATTTTTCCGTAGAAGATATGAAAAGTTATATTATGATTATGATTATTTTCCATGGAGATAAAAAGTTTCACTTTAATTATAAATTTTCTTAAATTCAGTTCCGACTTTTCTCAAAGAGATGAAAAAATTTAAAGTTCTGTTCCAAATTTTTCATAGAAGATAGGAAAAGTTATACTTTGATTGTGAATATTCTTCATGAAGATATGGAGCTCCACTTTAATTCTGGCTCCACTTTAATTCTGGGTTTTCTCGAAGAACTACAAAATGTGCAAGTTCTCTTCTGAATTTTCTTAGAGAAGAGAAAAAAGTAAGCTCAATTCTGAAATTTACCAATGAAAATGAATAAGCTTTCATTTCAGTTCCTAATTTCTCAAAGACATAAAAAATTTAAAGTTCAATTCTAAATTTTTCCAAAGAAGATAGGAATGGCTATACTATGAGTGTGATTATTTACGATGAAGATAAAAAGTTTCACTTTATCTCTAATTTTTCTTAAATTCAGTTCATTCATCTAAGTTCCTTTTGGTTAATTTAGATTAGGTTAGGTTAGATTAATTTAGGTTAGGTTAGGTTAAGTTATCATGAGCGCACATGATAAGTTAGCCTAACCTAACCTAACTTAACCTAACCTAATTTAATCCAACCTAACCTAGCCTATTGTTTTTGGCGGTTAGATAAATGAACTGAATTTAAGAAAAATTAGAAATAAAGTGAAACTTTTTATCTTCATGGTAAATAATCACAATCATAGTATAGCCATTCCTATCTTCTATGGAAAAATTTAGAATTGAACTTTAAATTTTTTATATCTTTGAGAAATTAGGAACTGAAATGAAAGCTTATTCATTTTCATTGGTAAATTTCATAACTGAGCTAACTTTTTTTCTCTTCTCTAAGAGAATTCAGAAGAGAACTTGCAAATTTTGTAGTTCTTCGAGAAAACCCAGAATTAAATTGGAGCCAGAATTAAAGTGGAGCTCCATATCTTCATGAAGAATATTCACAATCAAAGTATAACTTTTCTTATCTTCTATGAAAAATTTGGAACAGAACTTTAAATTTTTTCATCTCTTTGAGAAAAGTCGGAACTGAATTTAAGAAAATTTATAATTAAAGTGAAACTTTTTATCTCCATGGAAAATAATCACATTCATAATATAACTTTTCATATCTTCTACTGAAAAATTTAGAACTAAACTTTAAATTTTTTATTGGGGAAATTAGAATTGAAGTGTGTTCTTTGGTAAAATTCAGAATAGAATTTGAATATTCACGATCAAAGTATAACTTTTCCTATCTTCTATGAAAAATTTGGAATAGAACTTTAAATTTCTTCATCTCCTTGAGGTAAAAACTTTAACTGAAGTGGAAATTTTTATGTTATTTTGGGAAAATAGATTTGATCAATAACTTATTTCATTTTCATTGAGAAAATTCAGAATCAAAATTGAACTTTGCTTCCTCTGAGAAAATATTTGGAACAGAACTCGAAATTTTTTTATATCTTTGAGAATGGTCGGAATTAAATTTAAGAAAATTTATAATTAAAGTGAAAATTCTTATCTTCATGGTAAATGATCACAATCATAATATAACTTTTCCTGTCTTGTACGGAAAAATTTAGAACTGAACTTAAAGTTTCTAATCGGGAAAATTAGAATTGAATAGTGTTCTTTGGTAAAATTCAGAATAGAACTTGAATACTCACACTCAAAGCATAACTTTCCCTATCTTCTATGAAAAATTTGGAAAAGAACTTTAAATTTCTTCGTCTCCTTGAGAAAAAAATCTGAACTGAAGTGGAAATTTTTATGTTATTTTTGGGAAAATAGATTTCATCAATAACTTATTTCTTTTTCATTGAGAAATTTCAGAATCGAAGTTGCACTTTTCTTCTTCCAAGAAAATATTTGGAACAGAACTTTAAATTTTTTCATCTCTTTGAGAAAGGTCGGAATTGAATTTAAGAAAATTTAGAATTAAAGTGAAATTTTTTATCTTCATGAAAATAATCACAATCATAGTATAACTTTTCCTATCTTCTACAGAAAAATTTAGAAGTGAACTTTAAATTTTTCATGTCTTGGTGAACTTGAAACTGAAGTGAAAGATTCTTATTTTCTCTAGAGAAATTAGAATTGAATTGTGTTCTTTGGTAAAATTCAAATGAGAACTTGAACTTTTATATCTTCTATAAATAATTTAGAACAGTATTTAAAATTTTTTCATCTCTTTAAAAAAAGTCAGTACCCAATTTACGAAAATTTATAATTAAAGTGAAACTTTTCATCTTTATGGAAAATAATAACAAATCATACTATAGCTTTTTCATTATTCTACGGAAAAACTTGAACTAAACTTTAAACTTTTTTTGTCTTTTTGAACTTAAAACTGAAGTGGAACCTTTTTAGTTTCTCTGTAGAAATTAGAATTGAATTTTGTTCTTTGGTAAAATTCAGAAGAGAACTTGAACTTTTCTATCTTCTTTGAAAAATTTGGAACAGAACTTTAAATTTTTTCATCTCCTTGAGAAAAAATCTGAACTGAAGTGGAAACTTTTTATAATATTTTGGAGAAAATAGAATTGAATTTTGTTCTTTGGTAAAATTCAGAAGAGAACTTGAACTTTTCTATCTTCTTTGAAAAATTTGGAACAAAACTTTAAATTTTTTCATCTCCTTGAGAAAAAATCTGAACTGAAGTGGAAACTTTTTATATTATTTTGGAGAAATAGAATTGATCATGTCGGAACTAGCAAATTACACACCTCAAATCATAAGTTTTAGACAGCACACACCTACAAAATACTAAAAACCTTAGCTCAAAAAAGCCTGAAATAGCCAACTACTCATCCCAAACTTTAGGTTTCAGACAACAAACACCTATGAGGGACTAAGAATCCTAGCTCTGAAAAGTCCAAAAAAGCAAACTACAAATCCCAATCATAATTTTCTGACAGCACACACCTATGAAAGGCTATGAAATCTAGCTCAGAAAAGTCAAAAATAGCAAACCACTCATCCCAAATCATATGTTTCAGTCAACACACACCTATGAAAGGCTAAGAAATCCAGCTCAGAAAAGTAAAAAAATAGCAACCAACACATCCCAAATCATAAGTTTCAGACAACACATACCAACGAAAGACAAAGAAATCTAGCTTAGAAAAGCCCGAAATAGTAATTTACGTATCCCAATTCATAAGTTTCAGACAACATTCACCTACGAAATACTAAGAAGCCTTAGCTCAGAAAAGCCTGAAATAGCCAACTACTCATCCCAAACTAGAAGTTTCAGACAATGAACACCTATGAGGGACTAAGAATCATAGCTCTGAAAAGTCCAAAAAGCAAGCTACACTCCCCAAATCATAATTTTTTGACAACGTAAACATATGAAAGGATAAGACATACAGTTCAGAAAATTAAAAAATAGCAAACCACTCATCTCAAATCATAGTCTTCAGTCAACCCACACCTATGAAAGGCTAAGAAATCTAGCTCAGAAAGGTCAAAAAATAGCGAGCCACACATCTAGAATCATAGGTTTCAGACAATACACACCTATGGAAGACTATGAAATCTGGATATGAAAAGTCGGAAATAGCAAATTACACACCTCAAATCATAAGTTTCAGACAATACATACCTACGAAATACTAAGAAACCTTAGCTCAGAAAAGCCTGAAATAGCAAACTACTCATCCCAAACTATAGGTTTCAGACACCAAATACCTATGATGGACTAAGAATCCTAGCCCTGAAAAGTCAAAAATAGCAAATTACACACCTCAAATCATAAGTTTCAGACAACACACACCTATGAATGCCAAAGAAACCTAGCTCAGAAAAGTCAAAAATAGCAAATTAACCATCCCAAATCATAGGTTTCAGACAACACACGCCTATGAAAGGCTAAGAATCCTAGCTCTGAAAAGTCCAAAAAGCTAACTACAAATCCCAAATCATAAGTTTCAGACAACACACACCAACTGAAGACTAAGAAATCTAGCTCAGACAAGTCAAAAATAGCAATCCACACATCCCAAATCATAGGTTTCAGACAGCAAACACCTATGAAAGGCTAAGAAATCTAGCTCAAAAAGGTCAAAAAATAGCAAGCCACACATCTCAAATCATAGGTTTCAGACAACACACACCAATGAAAGAATAAGAAATCTTGTTATGAAAAGTCCAAAAAGCAAACTCCAAATCCCAAATCATAAGTTTCAGTCAACACACACCTACGAATGGCTGTGAAATCTAGCTCTGAAAAGTCAAAAATAGCAAACCACTCATCCCAAACTATAGGTTTCAGACAACAAACACCAATGAAAGGCTAAGAAATCCAGCTCAGAAAAGTCAAAAAATAGCAACCCACACATCCCAAATCATAGGTTTCAGACAACACACACCTATGAAAGACTAAGAAATCTAGCTTAGAAAAGCCCGAAATATTAATTTACATATCCCAATTCATAAGTTTCAGACAACATTCACCTACGAAATACTAAGAAGCCTTAGCTCAGAAAAGCCTGAAATACCCAACTACTCATCCCAAACTAGAAGTTTCAGACCACAAACACCTATGAGGGACTAAGAATCCTAGCTCTGAAAAGTCCAAAAAGCAAATTAAGCACCCCAAATCATAGGTTTCAGACAACACACACCTATGACAGGCTAAGAAATCCAGCTCAGAAAAGTCAAAAATAGCAATCAACCCATCCCAAATCATAGGTTTCAGACAACACACACCAACAAAAGACTAAGAAATCTAGCTTAGAAAAGCCAAAATAGTAATTTACATATCTCAAATCATAAGTTTCAGATAGCACACACCTATGAAATACTAGGAAACCTTAGCTCAGAAAAGCCTGAAATAGCAAACTATTCATCCCAAACTAGAAGTTTCAGACAATAAACGCATATGAGAGAGTAAGAATCCTAGCTCTGAAAAGTCAAAAATAGCAAATTACACACCTCAAATCATAAGTTTCAGACAACACACACCTATGAAAGGCTATGAAATCTAGCTCAGAAAAGTCCAAAATAGCAAACCACTCACCCTAAACTATAGGTTTCAGTCAACACACACCTATGAGAGACTAAGAATCCTAGCTCTGAAAAGTCCAACTAGCAAATTATACACCTCCAATCATAAGTTTAAGACAACACACACATATGAAAGGCTAAGAAATCTAGCTCAGAAAAGTCAAAAATAGCAAACCACTCATCCTAAACTATAGGTTTTAGTCAACACACACCTATGAAAGGCTAAGAAATCCAGCTCAGAAAAGTCAAGAATAGCAAAATAACCATCCAAAATCATCGGTTTCAGACAACACACACCAACGAGAGACTAAGAAATCTGGCTACGAAAAGTCGGAAATAGTAAATTATGCATCTCAAATCATAAGTTTCAGACAACACACACCTACGAAATACTAGGAAACCTAGCTCATAAAAGTCTGAAATAGCAAACTACTCATCCCAAACTAGAAGTTTCAGACAACAAACACCTGTGATGGACTAAGAATCCTAGCTCTGAAAAGCCCTAATAGCAAACTAGACATCCCAAATCATAATTTTGTGACAACACACACCTATGAAAGGCTAAGAAACCTAGCTCAGAAAAGCCGGAAATAGCAAATTAACCATCCCAAATCATAATTTTCTGACAGCACACACCTATGAATGGCTAAGAAATCCAGCTCAGAAAAGTCAAAAATAGCAATCCACCCATCCCAAATCATAGGTTTTAGACAACTCATACCAACGAAAGACTAAGATATCTAGCTCAGAAAAGCCCGAAATAGTATTTTACATATCCCAAATCGTAAGTTTCGGACAACATTCACCTACGAAAAAATATGAAGCCTAGCTCATACAAGCCTGAAATAGTCAACTATTCATCCCAAACTAGAAGTTTCAGACAACAAACACCTGTGAGGGACTAAGAATCCTAGCTCTGAAAAGTCCAAAAACCTAACTACAAATCCCAAATCATAATTTTCTGACCGCACACACCTATGAAAGGCTAAGAAACCTAGCTCAGAAAAGTCAAAAATAGCAACCCACACATCCCAAATCATAGGTTTCAGACACCACACACCTACCAATGACTAAGAAATCTGGTTAAAAAAAGTCGGAAATAGCAAATTACACACCTCAAATCATAAGTTTCAGACAACACACACCAACGAAAGGCTAAGAAACTTTAGCTCAGAAAAGTCAAAAATAGCAAACCAGCCATCCCAAATCATAGGTTTCAGACAACACGTACCTATGAAAGACTAAGAAATCTAGCTCAGAAAAGTCAAAAATAGGAACCCATACACCCCAAATCATAAGTTTCAGACAACACACATCAACGAAAGACGGGGCTCGGGGAGGGCCTTTGAGGGTGTGGGGGGGGTCCTTGAGGGCCGGGTGGTCCTTTGGGAGCTTGGGGGGGGGGCTTTGAGGATCAGGGGCTTCCTTTGGGGTTGGGGTAGGGGGATCGGAGCCCTTTGGGGTTGGGGTAGAGGACCTCACAACACTGTTCAAATGGAACTTGTGTATTATAACGACCACGGAGTTTGACTCTCAAATCTTCTTCTAAAATCTCTTCAAAAATCATATTTTAAAAATGTCTCTAACTGTTTCGCCGAAATAATTCCCTAAAATAATATTTTGTTCTGAAAAGATATAATAAAGCCTTAAAAAAGTATTATATTGTGGGGCTCAGGTGTTTTGGGGGGTCGGGGGGGCCCTTGGGGCGCCGGGGGGACCTTTGGGGCGCGGGGGAGGGTCTTTGGGGGTTCGGGGGCCCTTTGGGCGCCTGGGGGGCCTTTGTGGATCGGGGAGGGCCTTTGGGGGCCCGGGGGACCTTTGAGGACCGGGGGAGGGCCTTTGGGGTCCGGGGGGCCCTTTGAGGACCTGGGGAGGGCCTTTGAGGGTCTGAGGAGGGCGTTTGGGGGGCTGGGGCTCTTTGGGAGCTTGGGGGACCTTTGAGTACCGGGGGCTTCCTTCGGGGTTGGGTCGGGGGATTGGAAGCCATTGGGGTTGTGGTAGGGGACCTCACAACACTGTTCAAATGGAACTTGTGTATTATAACGACCACAGAGTTTGACCCTCAAATTCTCTTCTAAAACCTTTCCTAAAATCTTCTTTTAAAATGTCTCTAACTGTTTCGCCGAAATAGTTCCATAACCTGTCTAAAACAGTTTCGCCCAAATAATCCCTAAACGTAATTTCAGCATGTTCCCTTTGTTTGGCATCCCTGTGCTGGCGCATTTCAAATTATTTGGAAACTCTTTCCCGCGCTAAAACAATTCATCGCTAAGATGCTTCTTTGAGAATTGTTTCCATGGCGTTTGGTTATTAATATCTTTTGGAGTTCGACCAGTAGAGTTGTTTCCGAGTCAAAGACATTAATGACTTGGATCTATTCCTGGAGAATCGTTTCTAGGCGAAAATTTTTAAAGTCTGACAGATGATGTCATTGGTTGATTGATCTGTCAAGAAAGGGGAATTAATTTGTTGTTTCTAAGGGGAATTATTGATTCACGATAAATGAATTGAGGTCGACAGCACAGGTGTTCCAAATTCCTGGAAACTCGTAACATTCGCTGAGAGCGTGCCAAAAACACACCTGGAGAAAGAGACCATTGAGAAAAAGGTCATTGACCCTGTCCTCATTAAACTATGTAAAAAAAGTTATAGGTGGCAGCACGGGTGCGTGACACGAGTCAATAAGGCCCTTCTACTAATGATGTCCGAATCAATACAATCTTCGTAACTGTGACACATTTTCTAACCACCTTTTTCTTTGTGTTTCTGTTCTATGTGGACGCATGTTAATTTTTATGTTCATATCTCTCATACTTTTGGTATTTAAAAAGTAGATACTGCCTGTTTGTGGTTTACTCCAAATGTTCTTTTCTTGACAAAAATATGCTTCAAACTACAAAACTGGTCACCCACAGATATTTAAGGCTATAATTTCTGAATTTTAAGCTAATTGTTTTGGTGAACTCTTGTACTTAATTTTATATATATAAGCTTATTTAGTATTTACGAGTCTTGCACAAAGTATGAGTTTTATAAAAAAAAAACAATTAGTAAAATAAAGTGAAAATAACCAGACACTTGTGGGAATTTCTAATGTGTCCGTCCCTACTTTCACAGTATTTTCTTTGATCACTTTGAATCCTCTTTCTAGTCACTAAAAGAAACTCAATCAAATCGGATCCTTGTGGAGCTCAAGAATATTATCAAAAAAAGTTGGTCACCACGTATCTTAAGAACAGCTCTCGCTAGGTTTGGTGATGCTTCCTTTCTCATCAAACCTCAGAAAAGAAGACTGTTTCTACAGAGTTTGCTTCCTTGTATAGCTGCTTCGGTGGCACGTCCCGAAGAAATTATCATAGAAGGAATTTCTCATTTTATCAAAAAATCGATGCCTCATCTTGGAGTTTATCTGACGGAAGAGGATTTTGAGGTAAAAAGGGTTAGAGAAATATTGGTCTGTTCAAAATAAAAATGGTCATATTTTAAGAGTTCGCAGGGAGTTTGCCCTTGACCTTCGCGTAAAAGTTTTATATGGCCCTCTCTGTCAAGCCTTCAAATTTGACCCGGTATGGCAAAGTTTGTTTAGTACTTAAATTAAAAAATTGAAATAAATTTCAAGGGCAATATCGTTGTTGCGGAAAGGTAGTATCAAACTGTCGTAACTAAAACTAAAAAAAAAGTTTAGAGCCAGCATATTCATCAAAATAAACCCTGTCTTTGCTGATTCCAAACATTCTGTTGAGTTCAATCGGTACCCGTCAAGTGTTAATTTCACAAGTAGACATGAATGATCTCTGAAAAAGGAAGAAACAGCCACCCAAAATTTAGCACTGTCAAATTTGGGATGTAAAAGATTCCTTTACAACATTTTCAGACCTCATATAGGAAAATACGAAATGCCCTGATTTTTGCCTCTGACGTGTCTGTTTATTTGTTGTTCTTTTTTCCACAAGGAACCATTTTTATCGAAACTACAGCAATAAATTTTATAATATTGATAGTTCTAATGTCTTTCATTGGAGCTAAAAGCAGTTGAAGGGCAACTAGACTCCCTCCTGTGCTTTTTTTGCACCAGGGTCCATCCTCCCCAAAAGGCTTTGCCTCAAAATTTTAATATAGACGTTTTAGTCAGAACACATGTTAAAATAAAAAAAAATATGTATCTTCGAATGTAATGTAGCCCTTGCAGTCCACAGAGCAAAGGTCCAAATTTGTGAAGCATTGATCATTTCATTTAGAAAGCCTACTAAATAAATCTGCCAAGAAGAATGTAGGTGTGTTGTCTGTTGCCAAAATAGAGATTTTGGTCAAGGGTATCTTATGTTTTTGAAAAGATATTTCGCGGAAGTTATCTGAACTTTCAGAAATAATAAATTAGAGTGAATCAGTAGCTTTTAATAAATGTGCCAGTCAAACTTTAGCCTAAGGTTGGGTTGTTGAGCCGGAGTAGTCTCCCTCGCACACTGTATATAAATAATAGACAGTAGAATCATTCCCTATCTCAACCATTATAAAAATCCGGACCGAGATGCAAGTGCTCCGGATAACATTGAAACAACTATAAACATAAGCGACATTCGATTTTTTCTCTTGTCAGATTTCAGACTTCGAAGTCAGATTTCTCTTGAACGTGAAACTTGGCTTCAACGTTGTAACACTAAATTTTAAGAATCTAATAAATTAATTTAAATATTTTAGAAGTTGCGCCGTAAAAGGTCTAAGATTATACAGACTCGGCAGTAAAAAATGCATTTTATTTATTTTCTGGTTAACAGACTGGAAGAATATTCTATAACAGGCGTTTTTCTAGCGTAAAGTCCCGTAAAATTTTTGATCTGCCAGTAAAATGTGTGATTTCCTTCAATTTTCTGAAAACTCACTAAGAATTTTACGAAAAATACTTCTTAACAGACGTTTGGTATTTTCTTGGATAGGGCTATTGTGGCAACTTTTACCACTGCAACCAATAATTAGAACCCAAGTCCTAAAATTAGTCTCAATCACGAACCCTTATCGCTATCTAAATTCACAAAGTGCAAAGATTTTCAAACAGAGGTGTTTATTCTTTAAAGTTGAGGAAAGGTCTGAGAATTTCATACAAAAACGTTTATATACAACGAAACTAGCTCTTATCTCGGCTTTCCGTCAAAATAGGTAATTAGCCTTTTTCAAGTCACACACGAACTACAATCTGAGAAAATGAATATCACGACGTCAAAATAACAAAAAGAAAAGAAAAATGATAAACCATCACAGCTATTACATCAGTTATTAGAAGAAAAACAAAGATCCTATATCAAATTTTGAATGACATTTCTATGACCCAAAAAAAGAGCATAGACGACGAAAAATTAAATGAAAATTAAAGGAAAATAAAATAAAATGGAAATTAAAGTAAACATTTTTCCTTACCAATAAAAAAAAACAATAAGAAAAAGTTTTGACACTTCATGGCGCAATATTACTGTCAACAGCCATAGACTATTGTGAAACCTAATAGATAATCTGTGCTAAAACTGTTAGGTTGCCATTTTATGGTAAAAGATTTTGCGGCAAATTTCAAATACTCCGGGCACTTCGTAGATCCCTCTCCACTATGAAATTCCGGCTATTTCCCTGTTGTAGTATTGATTGGAAGTTAGCACTAGAAATTTCCTTATTTTCAAAAATTTAATCAATCCCCCGTGGTGGGGATTGATTTCTTCGGGGGATTGATTCGCGGGGAGGATTTCTAAAAAAGGGAGCGGGGGCCCTGCCCTCTTTTTAGAAATCCTAGATAAGCCAATCAGTTAACTCATACCTGTGAGATGGAACAGTTCCAAACCGCTTCGCCGGCTCACCAAGTTTCTTTCTGCTTTCACAATTACGAATAATACAAATTCGCATCATTTTTAGTGACAGACAAATATATACTGACCTGCTAATATCAGAGTAAATGGTAGGAGCTGTTTGTACGCGCCGAGAATGAAGTGCCAAAAATCATCAGCCTTGATCTTACTGTTATATTATCTATATACAGTGCCTTCACATAAAGGATAATTTTTACTAGTTTTTCAGTTTTAATGTTGCTCTTCGCTTTCGTTTGAAAAAAAAAATATTTTTAAAGTTTTTTTTTGTAAAAATGAGCTGCAAACTGAGAGAGATTTCCAAAACATTGAACACAGATGGGTTGCAGGTAGACATGTCATGAACAGGACATCTAGTGCTTTTTACTATCTCAGTATCTTTTAGTGTCTTTAGCTCAAAGATTGTCTGACGTGATTGTGTTAGCCAAACATTTTAATGTGTACTAAAGTAAGCCACATTGTTCAACTGTACTTTTTATTAAAGACAGGTTTCGAGTATACTATGGAACTTCCGGCTATATTAAGATAGAGAGATATAAAGAATACTTGGAATTCGTTTTATTGGAAGAAAGCCACACATTTGTTTGGTCACTCGTGTTTTTTTCACATCTCTCAACCATCATTTATGCACAAAAGTAGAATCCTAAAGAATTTGCCTTCAAGAATGACTGAACCGAGCGAGGAAAAAAATCCTCGGGATGTACAATCAGCTAAAAACGGCATTATCGTCTTAACGAGTTCTGACAGATTTAATTACTGATGGGCTGCCTGAAAACCGTTGCGAGTAAAATATGTACACATGGGCTGAGTAACATAACCATTGCATGCAGTGTGTTTTTCAGTCTTGAAAGTGCTTCTATCAGCCGCGTGGCACTAGAACTTGCAGGTCTAACTTTAAAAAGTTTCGAGTGGCATATAAAAGCAGGGTTGACGAGAATGTTAAGCCAAAAATTTTGAAAACGTTACCCACACTCCCCTAGATTTCCCTTCTTCCACAGACGAGCTGTCTCTGAGGGGTATAGTTGCTGGTGAGGTTTTGATGTAGTTTATGAACCGTAAAATGCCAAGTGTAAAAAAAAAACAAAGAAAAAAACAAAAAAACAAAGAAAATTGGATGCGCCCAAATTTATTGTTTTAGCTTTCTTATTCCGTCACTATTTACCCCAATTTAACAGGACACGGTAGAAGCAATATTTGCTTTAATATAACTAGATTTCACTAAAAATATACTGTGTCAAACACTACAGCAAAACAGGCTTGGTAAAAAAAAAAAAAAAAAATTGAGATCAATTTTATATGTAGTTTTGCATATGAAAAGGCTACTCCAAGGGCGAAATTCAGAAATGGAAGACCACAACCTTACTATAGATTAATTATTGAATTACTTCTTCAAAACCAGTGGGGGTATAATGTGTAGACATCAGATGAACGATTTGTAGTGGCCTACGTTACTTTTACCAATTTCATAGTAACTGGTTAGGTTGTGCTAGAACATATGAAATGCGAAATGTGGAGCAGGTTCAAAGAAACGTGTATATTGGAATGTTAAAACAATTGAACTATTTGATAAAAATTAAATTTTTGTGTTGCAACAATGCTCCTCAATTCTAAATCTAAAAATTGGTAAATTAGTAGAGATAAACAGAAGGTCAAGCTTACTTTGTGTAGATTGTCAGAACGAAACAAGTGTCTTTTGTGTGAAATCTTAGAAACTCTTGGAAGCTTGGAACAATTGAAATGCTGGGCTTTAGAAAGTATTAAGATTAGAAAGTTGTACCCCCAGTAGCTACTATTTGAAAGTCTGGTCCCGTTCGCTGTAAATGCCCTCTCAAGTACAACCGTGGACGTATTTTGAGCATAAATCTGTGATAATCGGTCATCATTCTCTAAACTTTTAGCTTTAGTTGCAAAAGCCAGTGCTTGACTCTATGATGTGGTTCTCATCAGTTTTACTCCGTTACCATGATCATTCCTATGATGATCAACATTTAAATATTCTTCTTTCATACGAAAAGCAGAGGGTAAAACAACGAGGGATTATTTGAAAACAATGAATTTTTTCTAAATGAATATTTTGGCTCTATATCTGAGAACCGTCATGAGCAAAGTAAATAAATAAATGTAGAATTAGATTTACAATACAAAATTAATGATATAAAGCCAAAATGTCCATTTACAACAATTTCACTGTCCACAAATAATTCCTCTGAATTATTTGTAATTTGTACTATGGAAATGTATTATCGTCTTTGTCGTGGTTTATTTTTGTCTCTCATTTGAAAAATAATATTTCCTCTTAGATTACACAAATATTAGTTTAAGATTCAAAATTAGCAGAATTAAGTCTTACAAACTCCACCCTTCTTATGAACTGAGAGTTCTAGGCATATTACACTTTACCTAGGCCACGTTTTGGCTGTCATTATCCAGGCATGAGACTAGAAACTACTTTGGTATTTTTTCCATGACCACAGTGCCTTTTCTAAAAGGATTTGGAACTCTTATTTATTTCGTCATAGAAACTCTTTAATGCAAGTTACCTTCCCTACCTTCCCTACCTATACCTACCTTCCCTACCCTACCTTCCCTACCTATACCTTCCCTACCTCTTCCTTTGGTGCTTCAGAACCATTACATTCTTCTGGTTGAATATTGAAAAATCACTTATTTAGAAATATTTTTTATTTGACCTTTTTTTCATATCTAGATGTATTACATTGAGGAGGACGGGGGAGCACGGACCATGGCTTTGATAAAAAGGGAAGGAAACCTTTAACAAAGTTGTTTAAACGGGCAATCGGAATGTTTATGTCTCAATGAAAACTATCCCTTAATAAAACAGTCAGTAATAGAGCTTTATATTAGCATCATATTATGCAACGATTTGTCAACGTGAAGGCACAACTGGTTGATTGGACGTATATTACTCTAGAGGGTGAGCTGGGAGAGACATAATAGCAGTCGTTTGATTGAAGAGCGTTCTCCTGGTATTACCGCCTAACAAATTTATCTCATAGTTGAAATACAGTTCGACAGTAAATTTCTGTTTCGGAACCTTACTCTTCCCGAGGACGATGATATTTTAATTTTCATTACATTTTTACTAATATTTAATTATATTTAATTTAATAAATGGATGATTAATATTTTATATATTTTATAATAATTTTTAATTAATATTAAAAATCATGAATATTCTTCGACAACAAAAATTTGTAGCTTCACAATCTAGGGTGACAACCGTGTTTAATTCAAGCGCCCTAGAATAATCTTATAGTAGTTGTGTAATACCCCGACATAAGGATATTAAGCTCAATGTTTTATAAAACTTAATTTCTCTTTTAAAATACATAGGAATAGTGAATAATTTTGAAAAAAAAACTCATCTTTGAGTGTAGAATGATAACGAGATTGTTTTTTTTATTGGTTTTTGCTATTGGATTGTTCGTATGTCAGTGATAATTCTCTTAATTCCGTTTTTTAAATAATTTTAAGGCTGTGAATGTTAGAATGAACCTTATTGTATTTTAGGTTAAAAATTGATTTTGTATTACTGTATTACAGAGCAGTTGCTACTTATTCAGGTATCAAAATGCTTGTTCTAGAATGACCGTATCTAAATACTCCGAGAGCTGTTCATTCCCCATGGACTGTAACTCTTGCACCCCTGAAATAAGGCTTGAAAGGCAAATTTTATGCATAAGGGTGCTGACATAATTATATTGTAATGTAGGTTTTTGTTCTTGGCAGTTTGTTACTTAATTAGACATGACTAATTGATTGCTTTTTTACCTGAAGATGATTATGGGTCCTCTTATTGATCAGCTCAGCTCTTCATCTGCATCTGTACGTCGTCAATGTGCATATTCTATTGCTGATATGGTTGAAAATTCCTCACGCAATCAGTGGCACTTTACTCATATGATCGAACGTATTTTAGGTGAGTGAAAATGGTATTGTGGCTGTAATAAAAATGTTCTAAAAATTTTAATATGGTGCGCATTTTCAGTCAACTACCTATTGATATCTAAATATTTATCGTAATACCATAATTTTATTAATGTTGTAGATGACAAATTCACATTTTTTTTTCAGGAAAATGCGCACCACGTTTAAGTTTTTAGAATTTTTTACAAGTTTGAGTAAAAGATATCACAACATAAAAAATATTTAAAAATAATGTTGAAGCATGTATGTCAAAAGTATTCTTTAGTACCGAAAAATGTATTTTTTCACTTTTTAGTCCATTTATAAAACGTGGTTTAAAAAAATATATAAAATATTTATTTAGCTCTTTTTGGTCTTAAATTGTGCCTACTTAGTTGTTCAATATATACTATATTTAGTATGCATTGAATATCCGGACACACCACGTGGAGGTAAGGTCAAATGTGTCTAAAAATTTGCTTCGAAATAATTCAGCATTGATGAATGCAGAAAAAATATCCTCAATTTTTTATTTAAACAAACTAAAAGAAACGGGACCTTGCCTTTTAATCATTCATCCGAGAGTTCAGAAATGCATAAGAATTTCGGTAATGCTGCTTTTTCATCATCCGTTGGTCGATTGTTTCGCATATGTTCCATTTCTCGAATAGCATCTTGATTGCATGCCTTTTTTCCAGTAAGTTTATTACAATATAACTCGTCTATTCGAAGTCCTTCCAGTGATCTAACTCTACTTAGGGGAACGTAAGCTTGGCCAGGGGCGAAAAGTGAAATAAATATCTAACTAAACTTTTCTTCTTTTCTTCCACGATGTTTTTGATAATGAATACCAGTTTCTAAATATTTTTTATATGTTATGAAAGTAATAAAATAAATTTTTTGTAACGGTTTTTTTTTCTTTTTAA
Organism: Artemia sp. Qi Xiang Cuo; assembly: GCF_049724085.1. Taxonomy (NCBI): domain Eukaryota; kingdom Metazoa; phylum Arthropoda; class Branchiopoda; order Anostraca; family Artemiidae; genus Artemia; species Artemia sp. Qi Xiang Cuo. The sequence continues at coordinate 55,662,345 of NC_142799.1, read as the reverse complement.
ATTGATCCACAAAAAATTACTATCAATATTTCTAGAAATTTATTTTTGATGAAATCTTTTATTATCTAATTAATTTAATGCACAATAATTTTAACTATTACACAACAAAACACAAGACAAGTATTTTTAAGCGCTAAAGATTGCAATTTTTATCATTTATTTTGCACAGATAATTGACTTCCGATTGGCTAATCATTCCTGAAGTCAAAAACTAAATTATAGGATAATCAAGTATTTTTGAGATTCAAATATATCACAATATTAAAATCTTAGGTAAAGCAAAGCTGTATACAAATTTGTAGCCTAATCATATGAGAGAAAGGGGTCGAAATAAGCATCTCAAATTTTGGCGACCAACAGACAGACAGAGAAAGCAAGTTAGGTAAAACGTGGCAAAAGATAAAAAACAGAAACTGAGTTTTGTAGTAGTGCAATTTTTCCTCAACTGCCAGATTCATGATAGCTAAATTTTCATGTTGATGAGTTTTCGGAATGGAAAAAAATTAAAAATTTTCTAATTTTTAGTGGGTCTGATCAGAACTCGAAAAATTCGATTATCATCCGGCTCGATAAATTGTGCTAAACAAATACTTACTGTTTAGGACTGCTAAAAATCTACTATTTTTATTTAGTTATTCTTTTTACAGGTATGTGTTTTGATTACATAATTGTAAAACGTAAAGTAGGTTAATAAATCAGCCAGTGAAGATGTAAATGAAAGCCTTTGTTTTTACCAAAGCTTGACTGACAGGGAAAAATATCATAAAAATTCCCTAAAAATATCCCTAAAAATTAAGTTTCCAAAAAAGAGACGAAGAGTGGCGTTCCAAAGCTAATGAAATTAGATTAAAAAAAACACCTGCGAAAATATTCACAAAAAAATCTTTGAATGGACTTAGGCTCATTTTAGATTTTGTCCCTTTTTTGGGGGGGGGGGCTGTGACAAAGAAGCGTAAAAGTAATCAACCCCAGCACCAGTAGTATCTTGAGTTTTATCAGTAGATTTATGATCATTATATTCTTGGCAAGACTTAGGACATGAAAAAGAGATTAGCAATTTAATTCCTTTCTGTCCAATTTAGAAAAAAAGTGATTTTTTTTTTCAATACTCGGGTAGGGTATTAAAACAATAGACCTACTTTTCGTTGGCTTGAAAAAGCGAAAAATAAATAAACAGCTTCAAAATATAAGTCTTTAGTCCAATATTTTGGTACTATTCAGTTTTGGATGATTCTTATTAGTTTTTTTTTTGTCCAAGGAAAGGGTTACTTTTGGGGACGCTGCCTCGTTTCCTGTATTCACAGGTGTGAAAATGTGAACATTCTATTTAAATGATAAAGTCTTTTGTGTTTAAACTAGTATAAAATATCAATTCCTGAGTAATAAAGCGTCACATAGAAAAGGGGTGCACTGTTCTCTGCCCTAAGAGAGGGGGGATGTCGTCAACTGAGCCTAACTTCAGCGCTAGTTAGTGAATAATTAAGAATTTCTCTGTGCCATATATTATTGTCAATATGGTGTTTTGTCACAGCCACCTAGGGAAATGTTGCACATTTTCCGTATTCTTTGAGAACTTAGCTTTAGACTCGCCTTGAATTCTGTTTTTTCTGGGTATTGGCTAATATTCTTCCCCCCCCCCCCCTCTCCTGCCCTAGCTACACCCATGGTGACCCACCAATGCCTGCCAAGCTAATAACTCCTATTTAATTACCTTGTGTAGCAAGTCAAAGCTATCCATGCTGAGATTTTCTATTCCTTATATATTTCTGCAAAAAAAATTATATAGGATCCTAGTATATTCTAAGTATTAGTATCGTTGGATTGTTTTCTAGATGCTTTCAGTGAACTTGATTTACTAAGAGAGCATTTATCTGTCCAAACTATCCCGGTTTTAATCTTTTATGTTCTGAAAAAATCGAAACTACTGCTGACCCCTATTTTGAGTCAGGCTGGATTAACCCGCTCTCCATTGTCTAAATGGTTTTAATATTTTTATTCATACACTACTCCCAGTTGCTCAATTGGTTCCAACTTTTGCCACCGCGCTAGCCGAGTGGTTGGCCCTAGACTTGCAATCCTGTGTCTCTAAGGGCAGGGGCTCCAGTCCTGACGTCGCTGATTATTTGGTTTTGAATGGGGCTCTGTGATGTTGTTCTGTAAGCTCAGCCAGAGTCGGCCCAGGCCCAAATGATTATCTGGAGACATCTGGTGGAAAAAACACGAAGTGTCAGGTGATTTGCCCCCAGCCACGCATTGGACTCCCGACCAAAGGCAGAGAATCAGGCTGTCTAACTCCCAACCGTCACTAAAGTGGTTCTTGATATATTGAAAAATCTATGGTATTATTATTAACTGACTAAAGCCTAGGAATAAAAACAAGTAAATACTCCACCCTTTTCTGATCATTGAATCAAAATAGGTTTAAGTGGTATCTATTACGGACACTTTTTATGGAGTGCTCGTGTCTAGATCTTATTTCTTTTCTTTTCTTTTAATATAAGACTGGTAACCAGTTTTGATTCGTATGGTGATGCGGAGTAGACGTCTTATGCTAATCAGTTAAATAGGGTCAGCTTACATGTTCTTCTAATAACAAAATTTTATTCTCAGATTTTTTGAAAGAAGAAGATGAGGAATTTGCATCAAATGAAAAAGCCCCCATAATTGGATATTTGGAATGCTTGAAAGCTCTTTTCAAATTGAAAATTCCGAATGCCACAATACCACAGGAATTACAGCATAAAGTAAGTAATATAATAAAAAGAACTATGTACGAAGTATTTGGGCTATGGTAAGGGTAACCTGCTGCTTTTTAGAAGCAGTTAGCGCACTGTTCAACCAACTGAACTAAGTTTTTCCCATACTCGAGGTACTTGTGTTGTCTGTGCATGCAAACTATGAGCATTTCAAGAGAGAGGGGGGATAAAGAAATTTGAAAAGAGGCTTCATTCTGTCTGTAAAGACACAATGTATGAGTTAGTTTATTTTATTTTTTTTGTATGGTAAATTGCTGAAATTGTAGAAACTTAGGAGAGAGTTCATTCGATTAAAAGTTGAAAGCTTTAGTGCCATTTTAAGGGCTGACAATGATTGAACGGCTTTGATCCCATCCTCGCTCCTTTTGCCCTCAGTCACCCGCCGTAAATCCCCCTCGCCCCTTCGCAGTGGGCCACAATTGCTAAGTAGCCATTTTGCTCGAAATAGTGTGAAGGTGAATATCCCTCATGGGATGACCTAACCCATGCAGTCTAAGGGGCAATAGCCCTAAATATGCAAATATCATTACTCACTGATAGGCTTAATGGTGGAAACAAATGTCCTTGTGTTTGTTATTGGCTGTCCGATCGTCTTGAAACTTCCGGCATTAGTCCCTGACCTGAGGGAACTCAAGTTTCTGATGGAGGGGGGTGGCTAAGGGAGCCAATAATAGGTCAATTTTTTTTCTCTGATCAGTTTGTTTACGTGTGCAAGCCCCTGGGTCAAGGAGCTCTGATATATACAACGTTTTAAAGTGGGGCACAGGTTCCCGAAAATGGAGCCTAAATAGGGCAAAGAACTTTTTCTTTCCTCGATCGGTTTGAAAGTTATTTCTTTAAGTCCTTCAGCCAAGGCCACCCCAATTCCCAAAATAAGTTACGGGAGAATATTGCTTTGCTTTAAAACGGGGTTAGGAAAAGGACGAAGAACTTGTTTTTCGAAAGTCGGGGAACTTATATGTGTAGCGTCCGGCCGAGGGTACCCTATTGTACGAGAAAAAGTTATGAAGATAAATATGCTTTTGAAGGTAGAGAGCTCCAACTTCAGAAAGAATAGAAATGTTTTCGGATTGACGTTTAGGATAAAGGGTAAAATATTTAGTACACATCAAGGACGCAGTGGGGGGATGACTGGGATTTGTTCGAATATAATTGTAATGAGCCATGTAAGGAATATAAGAGATATTAGCGTATAGAAGGAGATTTAGAAATAAGGCGATATCTGTGAAGCACTCTGCACCAGAAAAGGATTCCAGAAAATCAATAAAATGGTAGCTTGGATTTTATAAGAAATGGTTAGCTGAATAGATCTAGGAAGTTTTTCGCTAAGAAGCTATAGGCTAGTAAACTTGCTTAGGTTTTAGGAGTGTACTGTGAAAATATCACGAGTAAAGCAACTTAAATAATCTTATTTAGAAGCTTTTAGAGATGAGCCTCCTAGTTCAAAGCCATACCAGGTAAAGAGGATTTTACAAGATTTTGGAGGGGAGGGGGAAACACTGATAATGGATTAGGTGTATAAAATGAGATTGCAAATATGATAGGAAGTATTTGAGGAGATGAATAGGTTCAGGTTTGGTAACAGGAAAAAAGCTTTTCTTATTCCCCGTGGCTCTCCGCCGTGGTAAAAGAGTAAGTTTAAGGAAGGATGAGTTAATGTATGTTGTTGAATGGATGGTGAATATTTTACCACTTGGGGTGATAAAAAATACTTAGGGAAGAGGCAAGGATAGGATGGTCATCACTTTTGCCCCAGATGTGGAGGTACCTATCTCTAGTGATCAAATTTCTTTTTGTTAAAGTAGTTAAGTGAAATTGTCTGTTTGTTTTAACGAAAGCTTATGGTATTGGAAACTGATAAAGAAACCTAAGTGCTTTGACAAGGGCCTGATGAAACTTCAGAACTAATGCCACTGTCATGGGTTCCCTACCACTTATAGTGCAATGTTACGCGGCAGAACTAGAAAAAATAAGATAGTTTTTATTTTAAGTTCTTAAAATTTGTGCTTTAATTAAATCTCATGAAAGTAAGCAGATTGTTTGGTTTTAGTTTATTTTTAGTGACGATAAAATAGTTTGGGTTTAGCTAGTAGGAAGAAAAAAGGTTAGTCTCGAAAAAAATGGATTAGCAAAATATATTAATTATATTAGCATAGTAATAATAATAATGATAATAATTTTATTAGAAGCCAAAAGAAAAACAGGCCATACAAGATAGTATTCTTAATCACACTCCACAAGAAAAATAACATAAATATCAAGTTTCACTCATTGATGTCTGCGCGATGTCAGCATTCATTTACATAATTACATAACTGCCTGATTGATCTTTTTACAGTCGTTTTGAGGATACCCGGGAACACCAACTTAACACCCACAAAAAAAATTTACCATAAAAGATAAAGTTGCTGGCACTCGGTGAGAATATGGGCGACATCCTCAAAACCTAGGTTACATCTGGGGCACGAGTAATCCGCATTTGCATCTGGGGCCACCCTCTTTCCTTCAAATACTCTTTTTCTATTTTTTAGTGGCAGGCAATTCGCTCGAATCCGAAACCAAGTCCTCAATGTCTCTCCCGTTAATCCTAGTTTAAAATAATATTCAAATCCAAATATCTCTTTTACATGGGAATAAAACTTAATTGTTTCAGATTTTTTAAGTGCGAGGGACAAATTTTGTACTTCGTGTTCTTTTTTTCTTTAAAAAATCATACCCAAAAACGACTCACCCTGATCTGAGGGTCCTAGCCCCTCATTCCAAATACATGATAATCCTAATCCATCTAAAAACATTTTTTATTTGATACGGACATAATCTTTTACGTTTAGACCGTAGCATCTCCACATAAGCTGAATTTGATATCCTATCTTCTGACTGACTAAGAACATTAATCCAGTACAGTATCATCTGTGCTAATCTACTCATTCTCAGCGAAAATATACCTAGGTCACCTTTTATAGCCTGATTGTGGGTCGTTACGTGAAGGCCAATTAATCTCTTAAAGTGTTGCAGCTGAATTGACTCCAATTGAGGTGCCGGGTCATGCCCCCAAAATTCAGCTCCGTAATGGATAGTACGCAAAACTTTAGAATTAAAAACATATTTATGCATTTTTAAATCTTTTATACTTGAAAGCCTTGAATTACGTAAAATGGCCGCTGAAACCGCTTTCCCTCTCTTAATCATCTGTTTTACATGCTCTTTCCATCCTCCTTTTGCTGAAAGTGTTACTCCCAAATATTTAAAATTTTCGCTCTCTTTTACTTTTTCACCTTTATAATAAAATTCTACTTTTTGATCATCATTATTCACACGAACTCCTCTAAATACCATACTCTCAGTCTTTATAATATTCCACACTAGTTTCTTTCTACCTAAATATTCTTCTAATATAACAAATAAGATTAGGAGCTCCTCGGTTGACTAGCCTATCAACACCGTGTCATCAGAAAAAAGCAACGGAGATAACGTCAGACTGCCTAGTGACACTGTAGGGGTAGTGACACTCTACAAGCGCCTGTAGGACTAAGACCCTATCAATAGCATTATATCCATCCCGAAATCCTGCCTGCTCCTCCTTCAAAATCCTATATTTTTCTAACCAATGAGCTAATCTAGCATCTAGTATTCTTTCTAATATTTTGCTAAGATTAGGTACTAAAGATATCGGTTGATAATTACTGTGATCCGCTGGGTCTCCCTTTTTGTATAACGCCAAAATCAAGGATGTTTTCCACAACGATGGCCATTCACCGGAAGCCAGAACTGAGTTGAAGATAGCCAAGAAGATGGGCACAGATAAAAGTTGGAATTGTTACAAGATCTTTGTAGGGACTCCATCGCTACCAGGTGCTGATCCACCTTCCATGGCGCTTATGCATTCTTCGATTTCTTATTCCGATGCGGGTTTTATCAGATCATAATCGTGTTCTTTCAGTGGGAAACTGGTCTCATTCTCTGTAATCGATAATTCGTCGCTGAACCAGCAGTCAAACGAATAGTCATCATGAACCGCGTCATTGTAGTATGTAGGCCATGTTTTAGGGTCAGGTACTTTTGGCTGAGCTATGGAAAAACCTTTTTTTTATCATTCTCCAGAAAGATCGCGTATCACTCTTTTCATAAAACTGGATCAGATCCTCCTTACCTTTTTTAATAGCCAGTCTCTTCTTCTGTTTCAAAAGGCGTTTATACTCCCGGCGAACATTTTTAAACCTTGTTACTAGTCGAAGCCTATTTTCCTCTTTTTCCTCTTCCCTCAAAATCTCCATTTCTTTAATCAATTCTAATTTTTTTATTCTACATTCCTCATAAAAAATCTATATCCATACGACCTCCTTTATTTCCTAGAACTGGACCTGCTATTTCATGTAAAAGCTCCGTGAACTCTTCTATCAATCTATCATGGTTATTTATCTTCTCTAAATCACATAATCTTATAGCTACATCATCCTCTGAAAACGCTTCACTTAATTTAACCTTTTCCTCTGTAGACCATTCCCTAGGTATCTGACGTCTAACATTATTATTATAAATACGACTTTCACTTGAAATATCCCTCATTTGGGGAGCACTCCTTGATCTAATTTCTAAAAATACCGGTAGATGGTCCGATCCTACTAGCTTAAGCACATCCACATTAAGGTAATTCGGATCCCAGCGAATATCCACCAAAACATAATCAATTAAACTTGCTTTAGCCCCAGATACGCAGGTAAACTCACCCCGATTTTTATCCTTTCCAAATCTTCCATTTCCAATCATCAAACCCGATTCTGCGCATAGTTTCAGCAACCTTCTACCCCATTGATTTATTCTTCTTTTTTCATCCTTGCTAGCTCTGGGAATTCTGTAAACGGCTGGGACTGCTGACGGAATACCTGGAATTAAAACATCATTTAATTCAACTTCATCACTAGTATAAGCATTAAAATCGCCCATTAATATCAATCTATCATTTTCAAAATTAGCTCTTTTTTCATCAAATTCTTTTGTCAACAAATTCCACGTATCTTCATTTCGGTACGAGCTATTTTGAGGCGGAATATAAATCGATCCTATTATAATACACAGTCCATCCAAACATTCTAATCTAATCCAAATAAGATTTTCAGATTTACTTTTCAGCTTTGTATAACTTTTGAAAGACTCATCTTTTATCAACACTACAATGCCTCCAAAATAACGATTGTTAGAAGCTAACTCTCGCGATACACTTTCCACATTAAAACCTCTTACTTTTGGAGTTTCACTTGGGCAATGCCAGGTTTCAATTAATGGTACAAAGTCAAAGATTGATAAATCACTTTCCACAGAACTTAACTTATTTTTTATACCCTCTACATTCCAAGATACAAACTTCAGGGTTTGTGTATGGCCTTGTCGATGCTATTGGGCTCCGTAATCACTCGAGGGGAAAGCTAACCGGTAATAATCGTCGCCCCTAGGCCTATTAATACCCATGTACTGCCAAGGCTGGTTTTTTTGTAGCTGCCTGAACGGGCGTGTATTTTGTCTGTAAATTGGTGGCTGATTTCCTTCAGTAACCCGGCTTGTCAATGGCTCCTCATTTCTTCGCCGTACATTTCTAGCGGTGCGACTGTAAGTATTCTCAACGGGGCTAATCTCGCTACTTTTACGACCTTTCCCTGTTCCTATTGTTTTCGGCAAGTTGCTGTTTCTTTCAACTATCGTGTTCGTGTCACTTTCATTACCAGAACAGTCCGACTGATCTGAAGGGAAATTCTGGACTGAACTCTGGTTATTTTCATTCAAATTAGCGGGATTTAAACCTCTGATCTCTGAGTTACTCTGTGCTGCATTAGGGGCCCTAATTGGGTGGCCTACCGTCATTTCTTTTATTTTTTGACATTCATGGTCGTATGTGTACGTTTTACCTTCAATGATAAGCCTATCGCCTTTGAGCCGCGCATTTTGGCCTTTTACTGGCCTTGGTACTAGCACTGGCTTTAAATTTTTTCTAGCCTCGCGTTGATACGTAGTGTAGTCCGGAGCAACCCCTACGCCGTTCTGTTTCAATACAAAATTATTCCTGAGAACCGCATTTCGTATTTCCAAGTCATGCCACTTAACTATTACAGGGCCTGATCTCAGGCGGAAAGCATCCTTTATGTCCCTCCGAGAAAGCTGTAGGTTCGGGAGACACCAGCTAAGAAACTCACAAAGCTCATCCTTCAAACTCGACTGGGATGGACCAGTCACAGGGAAATTGTAAAACACGAGGTTATAACGCTTTATTTCTGCCTCCAATGCGTCAATTTTCAGTGTAGACTCCCTGAGTTTGTTCCTCATTTCCGCTAGATCGTTTGAAATTTCTGAGTTTGTTGTATCTAGTTGTTTACTAAAACTATTCATTTTTGCCTCTATACCGGATAAGCTGTTTGAGAGCGGTGGGATCAAATCCAATTTAAAATTTATTTAACGCATAAACTGAGAAATAGCGTCGGGATCAGACACATCCGGAATTTGAGGTGGCTGAATCTGATTCCCCTCCATTTCTGATTGCTTATTCAAGATAATTAAGATTGCCTACCTTATTCTCTGCCAGCAATATTCTCCGGCAGTAGAGTTTATTCGTTGCGTCCCGCTTTAGCCCGGGACACAGCTTTGTAGCGCTCTCTTCTTCAGTTGTCAAAGAAATGAATCTTAATCCGGAGACGCTGCTATACTGAGGGGTGTGGCTAACTTCTTCCCGTCCTTGCGCACTGAATTGTGTATTAACTGTTTTAAACTAATAGATGTTATCGCTCTGAATGACCGATGAATACTGATAATACATATTATATTAATTATGTCCTTTTGGCAAAGTGGCTCTTTTGTCTTCAACTCGGCTAATATTTCCTTTTGGTTATTATAATTAACTTCATGATTATTCTGGCTAACGTTAGACATCGCTGGTTTTTGTTTTGTTTCTTGTGTTGTTTTTTCTCTTTCTCTCAGACTTGCTTTATGTTCTTCTTCTCTTCTTGTTGTTCTTGCAGCTGCTGTTATATGCAGACATAACATGCTGTTATAAACATATGCTGTTATAACATATCATATAACATATGCTGTTATAAACGTTATATGCAGAACCGGCTGTGTTTCTGCCTCTCCTTGCATCTGAAATTCAGATATTACTTGGAAATTTGTTTAACCGTAAGCTCCCAAGACTCACGGTGGACTCACCAACCTTTATGTTCCTTTTACACTTACCAGTTTACCATTTTATTTATTTGGCTGTGACGCTTTTCAGTAAATGTACTAATCTTCAATTGTTTAATTCAAAACACTAGTAATAAAGCCACGGGCTAACTTCAAAAAGTGTTGTTTCAAGTATATTTTATAAAATAATCTATCGGGATTACTTCTATTTTGCCTTTGTGGAAAAACAACTAAAAGCTGGATTTTTTTCAAATTCGATTATTGTTTTAGATTGTCGTTTTTTTTTTTTTTTTTTTTTTTTTTTTTTTTTTTTTTTAAATCAAGCTTTAAACGAAAAAAAATAGTTTGCTATTAAAGTATAAATGAAACTTAAAACGAACAGAAATTAAATAAACAATCAATGCGAACAAACATACAATATACATTAACGTAAATGAATAAATAAATCTTAAAACACGTGAAATTTAACTTAAATATGCAAATCAAGTTTGAATCGAATAAAAATAACTACAAACAAGAGTTCGGGTATCGCCTCACTGCAGAAGCCTAAGACCTACTGCGTCATTGGCAGTTTTGAACAGTCTTGGAAGTTTTAGATTGTCGTTTGATATTATTTTCGGTGCTTCTTTTTTACTTATATAAAAATATTAGTTTTATTAGTTTATGGTATTGGTAGAACGTATTTACTTAAAACTTTTCCGGGTCTTTTTTATGTATTTTCCACTTTATCATTAAATAATCTTTCAGGTTGTTATTCGCTTGGGTTGTATCATTAAATACGTAAATTCTGCCCTTCCTTCTGCCTTAGAGACCTTGGATGCCTTCTTAGCACAAAATTTAAGCATTTTATGGGATATTAAGGATGAGATTGAACCTACTGTGGTAAGTCTTGTTTTCTATTTTGTTTTTTATTTTTGGCGTTTTGGTCTTTTCTTCTTTTTGTTCTACCTTTTTTAAAAACTCAACTTTCCAAATGCTTTCGGATACAATTGTAGAGATACTAAATATGTATATATAAACCCATTAATTGCTTTTCCCCAAAATCTGAGCTTCGCCCCTAATCAGCTTTCGTAAGACCTTTTTTTTATTTTAATGTTTTTCTCTGGTTATCTTCCACCCTTTCTTCTCCTTTTGTTTTACCAGTAAGCAATACAATTTAGGGAATCAAACGGGGGAATCAATTCACAAAAATATAGGGGGGTGAAGGGAGTGCATTTTTCAAAATCTAGAGGGGGACAAATTTGTCTTTTTTTCAGTTCTTGCAATGAAAATTCCAAAAACAGTACTTTTTAATTGAAATACCCTTAAAAAGGCATTTTTCTGAATTTGGGAAATGGGAAAAATCTGTTTCCCCCCAATTGAAGCCACTGGAATCAACTACTAAGATGCTTGATTGTAGGTGGTCAGTGCTTGCTTTTTTCAAAAGTTTGATTATGATTCAGCCCTAAATGCTCTACTTTAGAAAGTTATTTGCATCGATCAGGTTTGTTTAACTGTCGAAGTAATGGAAGTAAAATCACGAGTAAGAGATACTATAAAGCTCTGTTTTTGGAATGGCTTTCACAAGTAAATATTAAGGAACTTTCATTTTTTGCCAAAAAAAAATCCACAAAACAAACAGTGTAATAAAGCACAAATTTTGAAATGAACAACATTAAAGTCAATTACAGTCATAACAGTCAATTAAAATCAATACTGATAATGCTACAAAACACATAAAAACCTCATTGAATTTAAAAGCTCAATCAAATATAAAATCAAACGAAAAATTGCTAAATATATAAGATTATTTAGTTGGCAAAGTAGTAAATTTAAAGTATGTAACAAGTGTATCTAAATCAAAAATACACAACACCTGTAAAAGACAAAAAATCAATTCAGTCAATTAAAATCACAATTTCCATCGTTGCTTAATCTCTTTTTTTTTAGAAAGAAAAAATTATTGATTATCAAAAATCAGTTGCATATTTGATTTTGCTTCAATGATCTAGCATATTTCGTTTTTTCCGTTAGCAACTCAGTGACTCGAATGCAATGGGACAATACTATATATATTCTTAGTCTGCATCATTATCTCTATTTACGGGAGATTTCTAATAAATTTCCAAAAATTTATCACATTTTGTGGTGTTAATACCGGCTAGAATTTTTAAAATCTCCGCGGGCAATGTTTATTAGCAGAAAAAATTTGAAAAAGGCTGTCGTTATTAGCACTGTTTCTGAAGATCTCTACCGAAATTTTTAGTTTTTCTGATAAATTAGAGAACCCGTGGTTAGAATCTCAAAAAGCTCCGTGATAAATAAATGAAAAGCAATCGCTAGTTACGTTTAGTAATATTTTAGACAGAGGGGTAAGTAGGTTTTTCAGCACCTGAGAGTGATATCAGCCCCCCTCCCCTCTAATAACCCTTTGGCGTAAGAAAAAACTAGTAATTGTAAGTCTAGATTAGAAAATTAGTAATCATAAATCACTAGTCATTTTTGTACTGACTTACTATTGAATCAGTGTGTTTTACTTATATATAGCTTATTAAGCTCAATAATAATGGGAGAAGATTCAAATTTTACATCCCCAAACAAAGTCAGTCTTACACGAGAAAGACACTGACTCTCGCATAGATTAATAAGCTTATGCAGATGCATAGTAATTTTTTTCTTTTGGTTATCTTTGGTAATCAATTTAGTACTCTAAAAATAATTTGACATTAGAAAAAAGAAAATGAATCCCTCTCCCCCCTAGGTGGCTCCCCGTCTTCTTTCTTACCCCTCTGTATTGTCCCATAAGGTATGAACAGGCTTGTCATTTAAGAAAAAAAGTAAATTTTAATATTTGAAATTACGTTTTCTAAATTCCAAATATTGCAAATAGTATGAAACTAAGCTAAGCTGGCAGTATTACTTTTGTAAGTATTAAAATATAAAAGTAATCTTTATGGCTTAGCCGCATGTTTTTTGTCAAAAAAATAATAAGTGTAATGACAAATTTGTCTCTTAGGTGATGCTAGCCACGCTTTAAGTTTTATAACTTTAACAAATTTTTTCAGAAGTTTTTGTTTTGGCTAGGCTAGTTCGGCAGCCATGATGGGAAACTTGTCCTTTACAAAATTAAACCACAATTTAATATATTTGTGATTATAATAAAAAGAAGGTACCTGTATGATATACCCCCTGCCTAATGTTCTTCTAACATGTTTCTCTGACGCTCAATCCTTATGAAATATACCAAAGTAAAATATAGTACTTTAGAAACAAGTTTTGGCTGTATATTTTCACATTAAGGGGGGGGGGGGTAAAGTATAGCGGGTCGGAATACCTAATGAGTTAGATACATGTCCAAATACGTAACTTACCACAACCCCCCCCCTAAAGTGGAAATATATAATCCAAATTATATATTTTCCATATATTCTGTCACGTCTCTTTGTTTTGTCTCACGTTAAGTTAAAATAAACAAACGAAAAAAAAAACGGTTCTATAATGCGTCAATGAACGAACAACTTGAGCGGTAGGGGATTTATCATACAAGTATCAAAAAGAACAACAGTTTCTCACTATTAGATTGCCAACTGCAGTAATTCAGTAGGGGCTACGCTACATTTTTTTTTGCAAAACTGGGATTCGTAACCTACATTCGGCAACCTCTGTCAGTTGGTTTGATCTGTTTTCCCATATCTTATTTGTTTCTCAAGGCACTTAGAAGTCTCTGTTTTGGTCGAAAATGCGCGGGTCATCCCCCTTTTTTACTCGTAGAAATTGCTTGTAAATAAAGCCTTAGATATGAAAATGGTTTTACCATATCTCAGGTTTTACAAGTGTTACAAAATACAAAATATCAGGTTTTCCAAGGGTTACAAAATATCCTTTGAACAAATAACTGGTTGGTGATAACTTAAAAAAAAACGTAAGTTGTTTCATTTTAGTTTATCCGTTTAGCTGTGAAATCTGTTATGAAACATCATGCCTTTTGATTATCGTATTTGTTGTCCAAGAATCTTTGCTTTTGCAAATGGGTATGGATCTTAGGGATGAATATTAGAGCGCATTTATCTTCTTCACACTTAAGTATCTTTTCCAATATCAGATGTCAGGAGGGTGTTAAGTATTTCCTACAGAAATTCTAAGCGTTTTCTTTTCTTTCTAGGATATGTGCATTAAAATTAGAATGAATCTTCTCTTTAAATTTATATCTACTTTTCATTGTTGGATTTAGTGAAATTGATGTCTGAGTGGCTCATTTCCTTATTGACTGTATCTAATAAAGAAAAATATTTCAGCGGACTGAAGAAGCCATGGCCAATCCGTACAAGGAAACCACTGATCATCTTGTGAAAATTGTCACTGGCGATGTCATTCCTCCTCTCAACCGTTCAAACACACGGCTGACCGCCACCAGTTGTTTACAGAGCCTCATTGGCTCTCAAGCGATTACTCATGGTAACATTAATCATTTGATCATTCCTGTATAATTAATACAATAATGAATAGTGACGCTGGGAATAATAAATGTAGGAATCATTGCTTCTTCTATAAATTGCTTACTTGCCCTAAAATAGGAATCTGCTTTAAGGTTTTTCTTAAATAGAGAACTTTCGGTGTGATTTTGATTGCATAAATTTATAGTTTTCAGCCAAAGAGCAAGGTTGCAAATGATGTATACATTTTTTTCAAGTTGCCGCCCCCTTCACTGAAAGTCCTGTACCTAAAGCTTTTTGAAATGAACCTGCTGCTAAATGAAAAGTACCTTGTTTACTAAGATATTTGCCAAATTTTTGGCCGCAGCAACAATTAACAGTATTTAAATTGAAAATTTGCAAAGGGGTAAAAATTTAGGAAGCTTGGCCCTCTTGGGCCAAGCATAAATTTATCCCAGTAGGCTTATACTTGATTGTCAATTATTCTCATATGAAATTTTATACTCTACTCTTTTAAAATTTAAGAATGTCACTTTTCTCAGAATTTGTCATCTTCTACTCTGCTCTGGCCATAACGAGTCCATGCTCACAGATTCAGCACTATTTAAAGGTATGAATTTCACATAACCTCTAAAAATATCAAGTATTTGAAAAAATGCACTCTATTGTAATTTGAAGAGTTTGGGCTCCATTTACAAATCTCAGTTCTGTGGATCCCATTTTCTTGAATCTTGCCTTCTGAATCTGATCTCATCGAATCTCGGTCTTTAAATTTTTCTCTCTGTCTTCAGTGGCGTCAATTCACCGAAAATTTAGGAGAGTTGTATTCTTCCAAATCTAGGGGTGTAAGTTTTTTTTTACCAATTTTTCAGTTAAAATACCAAAAAAGGCATTTTCGATTAAATTAAACCACTAAAAGAGGTATTTTCAAAATCTTGGGGGAGGAAAAAAATCAAGGGGAGGGCAAAAAATATCTAGGGGGCAAATGATTCCCTCCAATCGACTGTTTGTCTTAATGTATCAACTTCCGTCGAAATAAACAGCTGTGGTTGGCAGTGAATTCATTTTTCCAGTGCTGTCAGATTGGGAGTTGCTAAAAATTTTGAGTCATACTCAAATTTGATAGTGCAATCACTGCCATTGGGGTCAACGTCGGAAGGTGTAACACTGGATAGTGCTAGAGACTTGAATCCCCCCTCCCCTCCCTTAAGCAATTGCTCGAGGAAAGGGGTGTCAGTCCCCATAAAATCTCGAGATATTTGCAATTAATATGTTATAATTTCCATATAATTCGCTTGCTGCTTACAAGAAGTTTTATTTTGAATTTTCAACTCCACCCCCAGTGAAAACAATCCCTGTGTAAGAACCTGGCTATTCTATTCTAAATTCACAATAATTTCAAGAGTCAAGGCTGTCCAGAGAACTAAATCATTGTTTGGGAATGCTCTGGGATTCGGACGTTAAGAATTATTGTCCCTTCTGCTCCCTGGTTTTAGAACAAGTATGGAAACTAGATGCTTGAATTTAATTTTGGAGGGTGCGAAGGGGAGCTTACCGAGCTCCCCTCCATTCTCCCGATAAGAATCTGGGGAATGGGATCTAGCAGAGTGAATTTTAGTGAAACGATATTTTTAGAACCATCAGAATCTTTTTTCGTTTTCGGGGATGGGATTAAATGTTCCGGAGTGCCTAATTTGCGCATACAATATGAAAACCGTAGAAATTATATTGTTCGAATAATTTTTGAGCTGATGATTTAAACTATTTGTCCTCGGGAGGGGAAAGTGATCCGCTTAATAAGAAATAAAAACTGCTTGGATATGGAAGAATGAAATTCAGTGAAATATATTTCGAGGATGAGATTCAAGGAAATGAGATTCGAGGAAAAGCTGTTAAGGGAATCGATACTATGATTCCCTGAACCAATTTCTAAAATATGCATTCAATGTCAGACTAAGTATCAGATACCGTTTCAGATAGTCGCTGAGAAATAAACTGAGACAAACTTAGATGAGATTAAAAGAAATCCTTTCAAAGCTTACCTCTTGCTTGAAATTTGCATACAAAATAGTCGGGTTGTCCCTTCACACAGTCATCCAAAAGGATAGCTGGAAATAATCAATCTCTTTGATCTTTAAGACTAAAAATGCGCAAAAAGGGCAACATTCAGAAAAGTTTTTTTTTGCATAAACAAGCCCCTTTTTAACATTACTCCTTGTTTCAAATTGCTTGGTGGCTGCCCCTCACCCCCAGAAAATCCTGCTGATGACTTTGTCACATGATTCTTTTTATCCATCTCCCATTGGTATATATCTCTTCTCTGTCCTATGTTCATGTCTAGATCTCTTTATTCACCAATTTTACTCGGTCAAAATGTAAACCAGTCTTCAATATAAAAGCTGTGGCAAAAAAAAATCTTAAGAGAAAGGATAGTAGAAATATAAGTATTGTACGTTTTCTTGGTATTTGACATTAATTCACTATTTATGGCATTAAGCCTTTGCTTAAAAGCGTGGGTAGAAAAGCCGCTGGAGCTGTCTTAAACGTCTTTACCAAAGAACTACTATAATGATATGCAAAGATTCCTGTATGGAATGAATGAAATCCTTGAACATCTAACTTGGTCAAAAAATGCCTGCCTATCGACTTTGTCTACAAATTGTGGGTATGATTTATAGAATTACGTAGCACTGCCACAAAATATCAAATGCGTGAAGAATTTCAGTGAATTCATTTTTGTATTACGTCGTTAAATACAGGGCAATAAAAGTGTAAAGAGGGTAGCGAAACTCGAATATTTTCCCATCCATCAAATAGCACTAATGCGTGCAAACACAATACGCATAAATGCACTAACATGCTAAGTAGAGTGAAAGACTAATGACTGTGTGGCAGTTGTACCTGATGATTATGAACAAAACAGGCACAGGCAAATGCATGGAATATCTATAAACTACGTATATACAGAGCAATGATCTTCATCACTTGCTTTTTATATATATTTTAGGAATAATTAGGTATATAAATCGGTATGAGGCTATAAGCATTGAGAACTGATGGAACAGAACTTCTAGGACTGAGTAGATATCTCTAAATTTCTCAGACTGAAACATGGGTGTTTCGAAACGTTGAGGAAGATGTGCTAAATGTTTTCCAGATGGTTTATCTAAGGATAGTTTTACTTGGTGTATCTTTCCGCCTTTTCATCTATGTGGCCAATCGAAAAAGTAGGTCTTCTCCGAATGGGCTTGAAAGAGCTCATAAGCGATGGGTGAATAGTGAAACTTTGCATGGATTAGGACAAAGGAATAGTGGCTGAAGCTGTGCTGGTTACAAGTGGCTTGATCTTGCAATGAGCTGTTTGTGATTGCAGTGGAATCAAGATATCTCGCGTTTTATCTGGAGCCACTTTGCTATAAAAATTTATCGTGTAGTAAATGTACCTGGAATCTCTAAATAATCAAAATGTTATCCAAAAATATCCTTTGCTCTTTTACAATCTGGAACACAAACCTGTACGCGTAATACGTTTTATATATCTGACACAATAAAAACCATAGACAATTTCAGTTTTGATATAGGACTCAGAAGAATCTAAAACACGAAATGCTTCTTTTTTTACAGCATTTGTATAGGTTCAGTATTATTAGGCAAACTAAGCAGATATAAATTAAACACTGAAATACAATGACAACGAACAATGACAAGACATGACAATGAACAATGACAAGTTGAACACTGACAATATTGTTCAAGAACAATTACAATACAAAAAAAATATGACTGAACGATTGAACAGTAACGATAATTTAAATTGTACCTGTTCAGCGGAAAAGACAACTTTGTCATTTTTTAATACCCAAGAAGTAATTTTAGCCTTTTCCAGTAACCAAGAGAACGTAATATTTGTGACTTATTTTAGTTATACGGCAAGAAAGAGTCAAATTGACTGTGAATAAAGATAATAATTAAATCGTAGGGGGGGGGGACCTTTCCAAATTGGTGCAAATCCTAATTGTGGTTGTTTTGGGTTAAAGGAGCATCGTAAATTCAGCAGTTTTTTTTTTACATCGTTGCTTATTTTGTTTTTCTTGGAACATTATTTTTATTATTTAACGTACTGTATTTTCGTTTGTATAGTGCCTTGCAGACTTTTCTCAATCAATCTATCTATCCATTTATCTTCTCATGACTTTTTTTTTATCACAGAATTCACGGTTCCATCACAAGCGATGACATACCACTAGTCCTGATAATTAGCTCGCATTTTAATTTTGAGGTATACATTGTACCTTCTCTTGAACGTCTCAATACAATGCATGTATTTGTTGAACAACGACATTGACCCCACGTTAAAACGATCCTGGATTGACTGCAGGGTTTGGGCAGCAGAGTTGCTAGAAATTGCTGCTCGAATTATTTGGTTTTGGGCACGTTGAAGAGGAGTGATCTGGCTAATTGGAGCATCAGCAATTAACATTAGACAACTAGAGGTCCTGAGTTGCAAACTTAGAATTTTTAAAGACATTACTATTACAATTAGTGACTAAAGCTTTGCTCTTTGGATTGGACTTTCTTCAATTTTTTGACTGTAACAGTTGGAATTTTGAATATATTTTGAGAAATATTTGTAGTAAAAAAAAAAATTAATTTTAGTTTGTACTAGCTTTTTTTGTACTTTGTGAACTAGACTTTTAGGAATTGACATTAAAAGTAAATAAGTTGGTTGGGAGGGGTTTTCTAGCTCTTAGACCAACCTCTTCACTTCTTGTAAAGTCTGAAAAAGTGAATATATAAATGATATATTAGAGGTTGAGTTAGATGTTGGGTTATTTTTTCTAGCGGTCATCGGGATTTAAGCCATATTCCAAGCCAAATTTGACATTGTTATTTTTATGTTGCAGTCAATTTTCATAGAACCTTTCCAAACTTGCAAGCAGGGAAGGAGTGGAAGTAGGAGCTTTCAAGAAGTCTTTACTGGATCCTAATTTGGGCTGCTGGTAAATTCATTCCTGAAAATTTTATTTACGTAAAATGGTAATTTTTGGAGTAAATAAGAAGTCGTTATCCTGCATGTTCACTTAAATTTCTGTCAAAGTTTAAAAATATTTGGGCTCATTGTGTCCATATTGCTATTTTAATTTTTCCTTTTTTGTTCAAAATATTTCCAGGCATGGAGACGCTAATTGAAAATCTTATGAGTCAAAATAGTTCGGAGGGTGTGACTCTTGGTATCCGATTGTCTGGAACCTGCATTTGTCATTTAAATAACTCTAGTGATGCTGTTCAGAAATTTTCGGGAATTATTTTAAAGGTAAGGATAGTTCACTTTTAAAATTTTTAAATTTATTTTAGTTTATTGTTAAGTTTTTATTTTGTGTGAAAGTATAGGGCACGCAAATTTGGTTAGACGCTAGTACCACGGAAAAGATGTGGGCTGGAAAAACAAAATAAGAAGAAAAAGTAAAGATGGCTTGCTTGTGATTTGAAATATATTCTTTCTCCTTGTGTTCCCTTTTTCTTCTACTTTTCTTCTGTTTTGTTCTTCCCCTACTTCTCCTGTTTTTTTGTGTGCAATTGGTTACTCAGATGTATTTCTTGTGTATAAATTTATAGTTTGACAGTAGGGTCGCAACCTAAAGCTATGTGGCTAGTTTTATGATTTTCTGTATGGATTTTTGCTGTTGCGTTTTCTAACGACTTAATACCATACTGTTTGTACGATGCTTATACCTCAGAGAAGAGGGGAGGTGGAAAGATAAAAAAGAAGATAAAGATAGCTTGCTTTTGATTTAAAGAATATTCTTTCCCCTACTTTTCCATGCGTTCATACTTCATTTTTTTCTACTTCCCTTTTTTCTTGTAATCTTCTTCTGTTTCATTCTTTCTTGGCTTCCCCTCCTTTTCGTGTGTGCAATTGATTGTTCAGAGGTAATTCTTGTGTAAAAATTTAGAGTTTGACAGTAAGGTCGCAACTTCTTAAGATATATGGCTAGTTTTATGTTTTTCTGTGTGGATAATGTTCGCTTTTTAAGCATTTTTGTTTTGTTTCTGTATTTGAGTTTACATTTTAGGTTGAAATATGAAAATATTTAAAAGTGATATTTCATAGGAAGTGCAATAGCGCTGCCTAAGTAAAAAACGATGTTGGCCCAAATTATTATTTATTTCTTTGTTTTAGACCAGGGCACTTCGTATCGAAGGAGTTTCCGTAGAAACTTTGAGAAGGGCTCATTCAATTGAAAATTGGAAGGGTTTGTGCCCCCCAAACAGATTTTTGGGTTTGTGCCCCCCAGTCAAAATTTTGAGATAGCCATTTTGTTCAACATAGTTGAAAGATCTGGAAAATATGTCTTTGAGGAGGACACTCCTCCCATAGCCCTCAGGGCAAGGCTTGTAAATTGTGCCCTGGGGGCATATAAGGCTTTTATAGAAAGTATTGTCGTAGAAGCTTCATAAAGGGCTCATTCGATTGGAAATTCAAAGGGATAGTGCCCTTTTTAATAGTTAAAAGTGATTGGAGGTTAACTAACCCCCTCTCACGCCCACCATTACCCCAAACACATCCAATCAAAATTTTGTGATAAACATTTTGTTCAACGTAGTTAAAAATTCTGGAAATTGGGTCTTTGAGGATGACATCCCCCCCACAGCCCTCAGGTCAAGGGTTGTAACTTTTGCCCTGGGGGCATATAAGGTTTTTTATAGAAAGCGTTGTCGTAGAAACTTCAAAAAGGGCTCATGCGATCCGAAATTGAAAGGACTAGTGCCCTTTTGAATAATTGAAAGTGATTGGAGGGCAATTAACCCCCCTCTCATGCCCACCATTTCCCCAAACACAGCAAATCAGTATTTTGAGTTGGCCATTTTGTTCAACGTAGTTGAAAGTTCTGGAAATTTGGTCTTTGAGGATGATAACCCCTTCAGAGCTCTCTGGGCAAGGGTTGTAAGTTATGCCCTGTGGGCATATCAACGTTTTATAGAAAGTGTTGGCGTAGAAACTTCAAAAGGGGCTCATTTGATTGGAAATTGAAAGGGCTGGTGCCCTTTTCAATAGTCGAAAGTGATTGGAGGGCAACAAACCCCCTCTCGCCCACCATTTCCTCAAACACATCGTATCAAAATTTTGAGATAGCCATTTTGTTCAACGCAGTTTAAAGTTCTGGAAATTAGGTATTTGAGAATGATAAACCCCCCGCACCCCTCAGGGCAAGGGTTGTAACTTGTGCACTGGGGGCATATAGGGTTTTTATAGACAGTGTTGTCGCAGAAACTTCAAAAAGGGCTGATTTGAGATGATGAGCTGATGAGATGACTTTTATTTTCAATTAATAATAACATCATACTTAACTGGCACTTATCACATTTTTTAAATAACATTATCAACAAACCTAGGAATGGTAAGAGTGTATAACGTTTTATTAAGCCACTATTCTGGCTTGAGCAGCGTCATGCAATCTTTCATCATAAACCAAACTCATTCACTCTTCCTACTCTTTTCATACCATGTCTTTTCATTACTTTTCATACCTACTCTTTTCATACAATGATTCGATTGGAAACCACCATTTCCCCAAACACATCCAATCCAAAATTTTGAGATAGCCATAATTTTCAACGTAGTTGAAAGTTCTGGAAATTAGGTCTTTGTGGATTACAACCCCCCACAGCCCTCAGGGTAAGTTTTGTAAGTTATGCTCTGGGGGCATATAAGATTTTTATAGAAAGCGTTGTTGTAGAAACTTCAAAGAGGGCTCATTTTATTGGAAATTGAAAGGGCTAGTGCCCTTTTTAATATTTGAAAGTGATTGAAGGAAAACTAACCCCCTCTCATGCCCACCATTTCCCCAAATACATCGAATCAAACTTTAGAGATAAACATTTTTTCAAGGTAGTTTGAAGATCTGGAAATTAGGTCATTGACGATGACAACCCCCCTCCCCTCAACCCTCAGTGCAAGGGTTGTAAATTACGCCCTGGGGGCATATAAGGTGTTTTATTGAAAGGCCTGTCGTAGAAACTTCAAAAAGGGCTCATTCAATTGGAAATTGAAAGGGCTAGAGCTCTTTTTACTAGTCGAAAGAGATTAGAGGGTAAATAACCCCCCTCTCATGCCCACCATTTCCCCAAACACATTCAATCAAAATTTTGAAATTTTGTCAAAAGTTATAGGAGGGCGAATGCCCCCCCCCCCCATGCTCATCATTTCTCCCAAACACTTCCAATCAACATTTTGATATAGCAATTTTTTTGAAAGTAGTTGAAGGGTCTGGAAATTAAGTCTCTGAGTATGACAACCCACCCACAGCCCTCAGGGATAAAGCTGTAAGTTGTGCCCTGGGGGCAAACAAGGTTCTTATAGAAAGCGTTGTCGTAAAAACTTCAAAAAGGGCTCATTCGATTGGAAATTGAGAGGGATATTGCCCTTTTTAATAGTCGAAAGTAATCGAAAGGAGAATCCCCCCCTCACGCCCATCATTTACGATCAACATTTTGATATGGTCATTTTGTTCAACGTAGTCAAAAGGTCTGGAAATTATATCTTTGAGGATGACAACCTCCTCCATAGCCCTTAGGACAAGGGTCGTATTTTATGCCCTTGGTGCAATTAAGGTTCTTATAGAAAGTTTTGTCGTAGAACCTTCAAAAAGGGTTCATTCGATTGGAAACTGAGAGGACTAGTGCCTTTTTTATTATCCGAAAGTGATCATAGGGCAACCCCCCCCCCCCCACGCCCATCATTTTCCCAAAAACATCCAATCAAAATTTGAGATAGCCATTTTGTTCAATGTATTTGAAAGGTCTGGAAATTACATCTTTGTGGATAGCAAATCCCCCCAGGTATCATGGCAAGGGTTGTAAGCTATGTCCTGGGGGCATATAAGGTTTTTATAGAAAGCATGGTCATATAAAATTCGTAGGGGGCTCATTGGATTGGTAATCAGACGCTATAGTGCTCTTTTCGAGAGTCAAAGTGATCGGAGGGCAGCTATCCCCCCTTCCCACACACATGTCGTGTTGCCTTGAAATGTATCTAATAGAAATTTTGAGATAGACATTCTAATCAAAATAGTTTAAATATCATATAACAAGGCTTTTAGGGCTGTAAGTTATGCCTAGGGAGTATTTTAGGTTTTTATGGAAGGGATGGTTGTTTAACTTTAGAAGAGGCTCAGTCTTTTCACCTGAAAAAGACTATGTCAATATAAATTGAACAGAAATCAATTAAAAAAAACTTTTTCCACAAAATAAGTTTTTCAAAAAAGTACAGAACTCCATTAAACCAAAAATAGAATCAAATAATCTACCAATCATACAACTACCACAAATCAGTATCAATAAATAAATGAAACCCAAAAACAAACAGAAATTGAAGTAAAGAACAAAGTCAAACTCAAAACGAGCAGAAATTAATATGAGTTGGGTTCTAAACCCCTCTGCTTTCTAAACGCCAGAATATAATTCGTACTTTACTGAA
The DNA here is from genome assembly GCF_049724085.1 of Artemia sp. Qi Xiang Cuo. NCBI lineage: Eukaryota > Metazoa > Arthropoda > Branchiopoda > Anostraca > Artemiidae > Artemia > Artemia sp. Qi Xiang Cuo. The sequence continues at coordinate 55,638,532 of NC_142799.1, read as the reverse complement.
AAATTTTTATTTAAATGTTTTTTTATATAACTTTAAGGAATCAAAAATTAATTAAGATTTTTAGGAATAAATATGAGAATATGTATATTGAAGTGACAATGCACATTTTTTCAGTAAATTCATTGAATTTTTTCAGTAAAGTACAAATTATACTCTGGATTTTAGAAAGCATAGGGGTTTAGATCCCTACTCATATTAATTTATGCTCGTTTTGAGTTTGACTCAGTTATTTATTTTAATTTCTGTTTGTTTTTGGTTTCACTTATTCATTGATACTGCTTTGTGGTAGTTGTATACTCGGTAGATTATTTGATTTTTTTTTTTTTTTTTGGTTTAAAGGAATTCTTTACTTTTTTTGAAAAACTTATTTTATTAGAAAAGTTTTTTTTTTAATTAACAATTAAAAATAACCATGTTTGGCAGTGCTTTAGTAGCTGATAATGATAAAAAGATAATATGCTTAATAAGAGGTCTTGATTTACTTTAAAATTTTTATGCCTTTACTGTTTGCGCACGTTCATGCTGCTTAAGAAATGCCTAATTCGTGATAGCTGCATGGTTTTACGCAAATATTTATTAGAGAGACGGGACTGGACAAGGCACGAATGAAGACCTCTACTCCCATTCGCTCGATCATGTCCTCCCTTATTTTTTTTGGCTTAAGGGTTATCAGGGAGTTCTGGGTTTATGTTTTGCATCTCACTCGACTCGATGTGATTTGTCTTTGCTCTTTTTCTATGTGTTCTTATGATTTTCTCATAGTTAAGGGTTATTAATATTCTTATATTCAGAGAAATCATGTATACGAAGCCTATTGTCAGGAGCATGTTTCACCCAAAATTTGTTGAGAATAATCCATATCTACTTTCTGCAAACGTCAATTTTTGGTCTTCATTAGTAAATAGGGGAATTTGGGAGTCTAAAGCTTCTCTTATTTTTGTAAGCGGTAAAGGTCCCTTGACATTCTCTATTTTTGACCATATTGTGGCTTTTACTTCCTCGTTATTAATATTTGGAATGGTGTGCGATAAATTGACCTTTTTTTAAATTGATCACCTTGGGGCTTATTATATTCATGCTCGTGGTTCTCAATGGTGTTTGTACCGTGGCTTCTTTGGTTACTAATCGACACCCTTGTTTTATGGTTATTATTCCCACGTCTTGTAGTAGTAATTCAGTTCTATAACATGGATCAATTCTTTCTGTGTTGTTATAAGATGAGATGATTCCTACTGTTTCCTTTGGGACAGAAAATAGCCACAGATCATTTCTAAGATGAATAAATATCTCTCGTTTTGTACTTCCTACTAGCGCTTCGCATGGGTCAGGAATTTCTTCCTGTTGAGTTTCTTTTAAGAATATATTCAACATGTAGGATCCGGATTTCACGTTGTAAATAGGCAGGGTTAGCTGACATACCAGATTTATGAACTCCAAACATTTTTTAACGTTCCTTGGGTTAGTTAAGGCATATTTCCTTCTATCTTAATCGACTAGAAAATACTCTCCCTCGGGTGTGATAGATAGTCATAAATGAATTGGTTCTGCCTTTATTGGCTGGAAAAGTAGAAATTTTATATAAGTCATATATGGATTGCTTGATTTATTAATGGAATTGTTACTACTGCAAATAGTTGTTCGTTTATCTCCGTGATGTGAACCTTTAGTTTGGTGTAATAGTGGAATAGGTTTCCTACTTCTTGTTTTGTTGGTAGATGTAGACCGAATGTTAGATGTGTTTTTATTTCATCTAAGATACTTTTTAGGTTCGAAGGGTCCACTAGGTCGTATGATAAGGTTCTTCCAGTAAGGGCAAATAAGGCAAATTCAAATTTGCTAACATCAGTTGCTAGGTTAAGTAATGACATTGTCACTATGTCGAGTGATACCATGGTGAAGCTCGAGTCTGATATTACACGATCCACTTCGTTTTTCAAGTAATTCATTATATTTACTGTTTTTGAGATTTTCTTTGAGATTGCCTCAATTTTGTCTCTCTGATAATTGGCTATGCTGGCTTGTATATTTTGGACATGTAAGGTCACGTTCATGGCGTTATTTAGTTTTCTCACGTGTTCCCTTAGGATATCCAGGTCTTCTTCAGTTGATAGACCAAATAAGCGTGAAGCCAATTCTCCTACAATTGGTATTAAACTAGCAGATCTGCGGTATTTGCTTTTTCGAAAGAATACCTCGAAGATTCTTGTGGTACTTTGATTTAACTTTTGTATTTCTGTGTTGAACAATTCAAATAATGCTTGCAGTCTCTGCCTATACAATATTAAGAAGGATTGGTGAATTGATACTCTTAGGGCGTTTTTCTCATTTAGTCCAGGTAATGACTCGACGTAGTCTTTGGTTGGCTCGTCGGCCATAGCCAGTCTGGCACAGGTGTATTTGCCGTCAATTGTCCAACATTTCTCGGGTACGTATTTTTCTTTTCTCTTATTTTCTGAGTTTTTCTTCTTACTATTAGTATCGTACCCTTGAACTACTATAGTTTGCGTCTCGGTATGCCTTATTGGGATTCTCGCTCTTGCTTGTATAAACATTTTGCCGAAGGAATGGGTATGCGTAGCTCTTTGTCCGGTCGAACATGTCCATTTTGTGAATACCGTTGGTTTCAGATGAGTCAGCCTTTTCTTCGTGATTCACCATCGAGTTCGATTAGTCCTGGAGCCGTATTTGTTGCGATTGTCAATATTGAAGATTGGATTTCTTCGGCTCGTGCCCTAGGTATGTGTGTGGTTGTGGTGGTATCTTTCCTTCTTTGTGGCTTGTCGATATTTTCCTTTTTCCTTTTGGTGATAATTTCTTAGTAACGTTGCTCGCAGTATGATCTTGCCATAGTTGCTTGAGGTATGTCCATTTGCTTGGTAATCATTCAACATGGCGTAATTCCCATCATAGAGTTTATTTCGGCTGGAAGTAGTCATGGAAGAACTTGTGGTGGATTTTGTCGTAGTATGTTCGCATACGGAACCATCCACATTACTTAATGCTCTTCTTCTTCGGCTTTCTCTGTTGTTAGTTCCTAGAGCCTTATCACTTTCTGCCATCTTCTTGCCAAAATCATCTATTATGAATTTCGATTTCAGTTTAGGAATAATGAGGGGTAGATTTCCTTTATTTTCCTTCTGGTTTATGTCTTTCGTTGATTGCAGGCTTTTATCCGATTTTAAGAATTGGAATATAGAGTCCTTTAGTTCATTAGTATTTTTCTGTAGTCTCATTACTTGTTGAAACATGGTTTCAAACGGTTTGGGATCCAGTTTCATAAATATTTTCCAGGCATTGTGACTTGCAAGTAACGAATTCTCGTGCTTGAAGATTATTCCATGTTTCACAATATCTTGGGCTATGACATGTACGATGAAGATTGTCATGCAATTCGTTAGTCTCATCTCTTTGTTAGTTCTAGAATTAATTCATCAATGATTATAATTTGGATAAACTTTCGTAATTTTATGATTGGTAATCAAACGAGAATTTAGACCAGTGCTGCAAGGGTTTCCTTACTCGATCAGGGAAATTGACAAGTTGAAATTAAGGTTTCTGGTGTCTGAATTAATTAATTACGCAAGGGCCACGTATGACTGATTGTGAAGTTGGAGGGGTTAATTATTTTCAAAGGGTCCATTCAAAATGAATGTCACATTTGATTGTGAGGGGAGTGTGGACTGATTTTGCTTTATGCGGCACAAAGTTATTTAAATAGAGGAGGTATTTCCAATTTTGGTTGCGTTTAATTTTGATTCATTGGTTTTTATTCGTTTAAAGATAGTTTCTTTTCTCATCACACTATATCTTACGCTTTTCGGATTGTAGAGATATTGTTTATAATATCTTATTTCTTGGAGTGGGTCATGTTGACCTTGATATTTTACGCAGTCCGAATTTTTCTCAGTCTTGTAACACATCTTTTGTTTTCTGCATTTATCTTGCAGCAATAAATCTGTCTGACACGGACCTTTAACAAACCAGTACCGAATTTTATATTGTTTTTGCAGGCTTCTTATCTCATGTTGAATATATTGAAGGTACTTGCCCTTTCTCCCGTTATATTTAATTCCCAATTCTCCTCTCGGGCGTCGATATTTGGGTGTGTTTGCTAATCGTAATCCAAAACTATACGATTTTTCGTCATATTTTCTTAAATCATACTTGACGTTCCACTTTTTCGCGAAACTCCTTCCCCTGATTTACTCACAATGAGGATTCCTGCTGAGTATATCACATTTTCTTTTGCCTTCTTGATAGTTATAAACTCTGTGTCAATAATTGCCTTGGCCATTGTTCTGAAATGAAAGGTAGTTTCTATTGGCTTTTGTCTAGTTACTTTTATTCACAATTAGTTACAGTTATGGTTACTCTAGTTTGAGGTCAAACTACCTTTTCGCCAGTATTTCGTCACACTCGGGTACTTATTTGTTCGACTTAATTCGATACTTCTAAAGCTCCATATTAACCAATAATGAATATTTACTTTTGAATGGAATGTAGGGCAGCTTCAGGTCGAGGCTAAACTACTTGTCCACGAATGCCACCTTGCACTTGGCTATTTGTGTATTTGAACGTAATACGATTCTCTAAAGTTTCATACAGGCTTAAAAGTATTCAGATTTTCAAGAAACTACCTTTTTTTGTCAACTTAAAGAACGATATACATATATATCCTTGGATATTTACTTGGATTTTTTTACAACATATTAATACACTACTAGTTTATTCATATAATGCACTCTTTAAATAATAACTCATCAATCTAAACATAACACTTCAGTTAATATTGACGAGCCTTTTTATTATTTATTTTGACGGGATTATTTATATACACAATTTCTTCCACGGATATCGGCTTTTAATTTTAATATGGGTGCATCATCCGGCAGTGCCGCCTTTGAACTTGAGGATGTCAGCATATTGGTAGGTCTATTATTTTCCCATGATGATACATTTGAAATGAGAAATTTGAGTTCAAACACTACGTTATTTTTACCACTTTCAGGTGTATTCAAATACATTAAATACAATAATAATTGGTTTGGGAGGTGCAGGCCCTCCAATGTGGCAGTTATGTCGTACCTTCGCATATTTTGTCGAATGACTTTCCGGCACCATTGAGATAATGACAACGGGTCATTTATTATTTTTGATACGGAAAACCTTAAGTTTACGTGCGACTGGCAACAACATAGTTGCTCGCGCAAAATTACGTCTAAGCCAGGGAATATTTTGATTCCAAAATTTTTGTCTTGTTGGAAGAAGTTAAGGGTTATTTTCTTTACGTCTTTATAATCCCTTGGGGTGACTTGAAAAATAACGGATCCTGTTGAAGGGTTTATTGGGTTTAGGTATGTGTTATTTACACAATTGACGTATAGGGCCCTAAGGAAGCTTTCTGCTTTTAGTATATACCTTCGGTCTATTAGAATGAAGAGAAGTTTAACGGGCCAAATTGTAGTAATATTATTATCATCCTGATCATACCAAATGTTGTTTGCGATGTATTCAGATAATAAGACATACTTTGTTATTGGGACCCTTTGTATTAAAATTTGGAACGCTAGGTTGGCACTTAGCGTAGTGTGTTCGAGTATTCTCGTCATTTTACGCGCACTAAAATTATAATGAACTAAGCTTGCCATTAATCTTAGGATCATTTTATCTTCTAAGATTTTCCTTGGAGATTTCAGAAGATAATGTAGCGTTGGACAGTCAAGATTTTCCACTGTTCTGATAAGTACCCAATCTTTTAAGAGATCATTACTATTGTTCATACTATGGCTTTTCTTGAGTTTCCATGACGTTACATTTGCCAGTTTACAACTACTTAACTATGGTTGGCTAGGGAATCTTATCATAGTTGCTGTTTTTTTATTTATTCTGTTAGATTTTAAGTTAATAGTAGCAACGTACCGTATAGTTGCTTGTTTCGACGTTTCACTTAACCATTGGGTGACGGTTACACGCGTACCGGTATCTGCAAATCTGTTATTATATAACATTTATCAATGATTACATAGTAAATGATTACGTAATATTAATATATTTTCAAAGTAATTATGTTAAGTTATAGTAGTTTAAGGTATAGCCATGAATACATAAATAGCTGTATCCTTTGAATTTAATCCTGATTACCATGGGTTATAGTCATTAACTTGGCCTTTTATTTTTTTTTATTTAATTTTTACTAGTATTCTTGGGTTCCTTTTCTTGTTCGAGTTGTTCTTCGTAAGGAAATACTTTGGCACGGCGTTTGACCACAAAAATAACCAGACTGCGTTCCCTCGCCCCGCCAACGTATTCCCCACGTATCGGACTTTTTGTCCATCCTCATTCCGGGTTTCCGTATGGTCATTTTTGTTAAAGTGATTCTTCTAATGGTAGGGGTAGCATTAGGGGTTCTAATGGTAGGGGGGTAGGGGATCACTTTTCATAAAGAGATGAGTTGATTTTTTCATGAGAGTTCCTCAGCCAAACGGTAATGATCAATGGGATAAAAGGCACCACAGATCACAACAGTTGACCAATGGGTCCCCATGTTGTAGGGTCACCTTATTTAACTGTAATTTATAATTCTTTACTATTCATCGATCACATCTCCTAACTGGGTAGTAGTTTCTCATAGAGAGCCAAGGCCCAATGGGAATGGGAACGGGATGACACCATTACCACTCCCACTCTCACCATTACGGGATGACACCATTACCACTCTCATAGGCCACGGCTCCCCATGACTAAGGGTCCATTTGTTCAAAGAAAATTTTGAGCTGCAGTCGTAGTTCCTTGTTAAGCGATTTCTTGTTGTGTAATCAAGTCTCGTATCTGTGTAATCGTTTCTCAAAGGAAAGTGAGGGTCAAGTGCTAGCGTGGTTGGATAATATAAACCACGCCCGCCCTTGGCTCTAATCTTCCATGATTGGGGTTTCATCCGTTTTTACAAATCTCACTTTAATTCCAGTGGCTATTTTGAATAAGTCGTTCTGCATCGATTTCCAAGTATTTCATGGGTTTTTCACGAATTATTTGGTTATTATTGTTTGCAGAAGAGTTTCGCCGGGTGTTCTGAGCTTTCATTACTTATCTAGAGCAAAAAGATTTTTTATTGTTATACCTCTCGGAGTGCGTGTGGTACCCCTACTTACTTTTATCTAAAAATGTCTTTTTGCTTAGTTTTGAGTGGGTTCTCGAGAGTAAATCGTTAAAGGTAGAATTGTAGACTTTTTACGTGGGGGATAGTTAATATGTTTGTTCATTTGAACGTTCATTTGATTATCTTAAATTTTGTGATACAAAAGATCTCTGTCTATAATTTTTTGACTGCAACAGTTATAGTTCAAACAAGTATATAATCTTTCCCTCCGTTGATCCCGTCCGCACTAGTATCAATAAAAGCAAACGAAAAATCAACAGAAAGAAAAACGGTACACTTTCTGAAAAATCTGGACTCCATTAATGCTGGGATTAACAATGAATTTAAAAAGGTACAAAAAATTTTTAGTCAGAGATAAATGTGGGCATTTTTTTTTTATGTCCAATATGAATGCTTGGTGGCTCCTTCATATCCGACAATCTTCTAACAATCCGTAATTTTCTAAGACGGTTAGAAAATTGCTAGAAAAACAGAAGTCAAAAATGGACGCATTGACGTGAGCATAGCTGCCGAATATATAATGTTTTCCTTAGCGTTCGTTATTGTAATAAATTCAGTATCAATTATCGCTTTTCGGATAGGTTTTGATTCCGTTGCCATGATATATATCTGAAAGTGATCAGTTTATCATTACACACTTTTATGCTGGTAATTTTTGTTTTGTATAATATCAATCTTTGTTAGGACATGGGTCGATTTTTCATAGAAAGTCTGAGGAGACCCACAAAACCCAACAAACAAAACGCTGCTTTGGGCTTGAGTTCCACCCCAGGCTTCCCACAATACATGAATCATCAGTATTTACCCTATATTATTTTTTAGCGTGGGCTGTTAGGCCTATGCAAAGCGTAAAACAGACACAAATTTTTTGTTTCTGACTCATCTTCCATTATCTTGATTTCGCATATAATTAAAAAAATTTAATTTGGGGCCTTGACTCCTTCGTTGCCAAAGGAAGTTTTTTTGAACAGCCTACTTTTCTTTTGCGGCAGAAAGGAGTGCCACACAATAAGAAGGGGTCTATACATCTAAATACAATATTGCCTAAACTCTTTTTTCTTGGAATTTACCACAACGTTTGGTAAATCTTTATATTAGCGAAACATTCAAATAGTTTAAAGACAAACTCGCTCTGTTTCCCTGGATCAGATTCGATCCTTAGGGTACCAAATGCAGTCCCTAGAACGCTTGTAAAGAAGGCTCCTATGGTGAAATTGCTGATTTCGAGACAGGTGATTAATTCCTGTGTATTAAGTGCTATTTATCTTCAATATATGTACTATATAGTTTTGCTTAGCCTTTTATAGTAAGTTCCATAGTTATCATGATTTCTTTTTTTTTAATGATATATAATAAAAACGTTCTTATAAGAAACTTTTTATTTTTTTTACCATGCACCGAAAGAACTTAATCAATTATGCAAATTTTTTGAAGCAAATCAAATAAAGACAAAACGGCAATTTATACGCTATAACACTATAAGACAGGTCATTTAGATTTTTCGCTAATTCGAGAGATATTAGTTATTAAAAACTCAGATATAGGCATGAACAGTCACCATTCCGCATATGAAAAGGCTGTCTCAACCTCAACGCCTCGCTTTGTACGAGAAAGTTTTTTTTTGTATTAAAAAGTATAGTTATGAGATTTAGGCATTGTATGCTGGTTTATTTTCAAAAAAAAAATTTCAGTATGGGCAATCTCCGGGTAAGTTTTTAAGATGTGAGGTTTCTCCTGCCTTTTCTTATGGTGCGTGGTGCGCATAAAGGCGTGGTACGTATCATGTTTGGTGCGCATAAAGATCTACTATAAGCACAAGAGCACGCCTGTCATTATTTCTTCCCCTTCCTTATTCTTATTTCTAAATATTATCAAAGGCCGTGTGCCTTTTCTGTATCGGATTTCTTTGATAGAGGTTCGTTTTAAAACCCTTTATTATTCTTGAGTTTTTGTTAAGACTTTTTAATCCAAGATATATTTCTCTGTTTATCTGGATTTTAAAATAGGATAATATTTGCCTATTGTTAAGGTCAAGAGATATCAACCTATTTATTTTTATGATCACCTTTCTCATGTATCGCAATAGCGATTGCTATAGCTTGCTAAAACTAAGGGTCGTTTTTATACTATACTTTATTTAATTGCGCCATAAATGTCGAATATACCTTCTTGGACTAGTTTCCTTTCATATATATGGCCTGCGTATCTTCTTTAGTTTCAGTTTAATCTCATATTTGTTAAATTGAATATATTCTGATCTATTTGTGACTACAAGTTACAATATTGTGTGACTTTAATAATGGATCCTGTACATTTCTGGATTTGCAAAAAGTCCATTTTTGTGAGATTATCCATACTTCGTGGACAGCTTACGACCGGAATGATATTGGGAATACCGTTTGATGGGCTAGGTCTTAGCTAAAGTGAGTACCACACTTTGCTCTAAAGGTACGCAAAATTTTAATTGTTGCAGCTTACTTTTGCAAATTAAAATTTGCGAAACAAAAATGATATTTCCCGTTTGTTTTTCTTTGTTAATCTAGGCTTGTAGAGTTAATTAGCTTGTTTTTAGACCGCTAGAAAGCAGATGCCTATTGGCTGTCACATTTGTGCGAAGGAGTTATGCCTCTTCCCGCTTAATCAGTCAGAAACAGTGCCTTATGGGTTAGCAGTGTACAATTTTTATCTCTTAGCAAGCAAAATGTACTTTTGTAGGGAAAATAAAAAATGGCTAATTTCTTGTTCGCGCGATATTTTCACTGTCCATTTGCGAATGTTCAAAAACTTGACTAAGCTACAGTTTATCTCCAGTCGTGAGACAAAACTGGGTAGATTTGCCGAAACTCTTGTTTAGGAAAACTTCATTTACAAGGGGAAATATTTTACCTATGCTCGCAATTGATCACCTTTGTCGATAAGGGGCTTACAATTCGTTTGAATTGGTATGCCTAATATTGGTTCCTAATGTGCGCTTTAGGATAAGAAATTTATTTGTTTAATTCATATGTTTAGGATACTTTTAGCTTGATAATTTCCGCATTGTGGGTTACCTTTCTTCAGGTTTTGATATTTTTGCGGGTTACTTTTACCGGTTAAAATTTCTTTTAAGTTTTGATTTTTCCTACCGGTTAAGTTTACGGGTCAAACCTTGCGGCTTAAATTTGGCAATGTTCAATTTATTTTAAGCCGTGCGTTACATTTTTTTATGTGTTAATTCTTTTGTGAAGAAGAAGGTATGGCGCTTTCTGTGCTGCATATTTTTTTAACTGTATTAAGTATGTAATGTTACTTCCACTTATCATTTAGCTTTAGTATTTATTGGACTGCATTAAAGTTTCGGGGGTGCTTTGCTGTCGCGTTTACTTGGTTTGGACTTATGAAGATTGGAAGGAAGGACTTTTTAAGTTTGTTGTTATTCATTTTAGACTGTGATATCCCTGGAAGTGGAGGACGCGGTTAGGTTTACCAATTATAGGTAGACTACTTTATACTCTGCCCCTTAAATATATGGTTTCACTAAACTAGCGCCTGTTTGTAGTTCCTGGTAACGCTGATTTTTTCTTCATTTTTTTTAAAGACCACTATTGTCTTCTAATAAAAATAGAAGTATAGAATGTTTATTAACAAAAGTATTTCTAGGATATAACACAGTGCAAGGGGTTAATCTAACTGCATTGCTAGTGTTGACTTTAAAAGAGAGAAAGCATTCTGATTTTAACGGAGAAATACGTAAACAAGTCGATCAATTTGCCATTAGTTTTTGTGAATTCTTGGGACGCAAAGTGAAGTCACTGACGTAAAATAGTTTCCGAGAACTAGGATTTTGCATAGGGCCACTTGAACTGCATAAATAATTTATAACCTTAAAAAATGGTATCATTTTAGAAAGAAAATTGCGAAGAGAAAAACTGCCTGGTCTCACTTAGCGATTTGTAGGTGTGTTAAAGATAGCTGAATTTATTTTAAAACTCAAAAGAATACTCTGAGTTCCCGTTGGCCTGCTTTTAGTCTCTCTTTATTTTACTGAGAAAGGATGGTTTTTGATTATTTAAGCTTTTCATCACCGCATGTCTTACGTACGGATCCATCTGTGTCATCAAAAGGAAACAAAACAACGTATAATTTTATTAGTAATTGTTTTCAATGAAGGAATTTCTGCCAAATTTTTGATCTCATATCTTTGTTTCAGAAAATTGGCGATAGATTTTAAGTACCCGAACGGATTTAAAAGATTAGTAAAGTCTACTTCTGCTGCTTAGATTGACAGAAACTCTTTATTTATAATTTGGTTATCTATTTTGTTTCTGTATGCTAACAAATTTTTCTTCAAATTATTAATAGTCTTATATATGCTCAATTATTACGCTACCGCCAGTTTTTTAGCTGCCAAATGTGTTGTTCGAGTCAACAGAAAAACCTTGGCTGTAATTGGTGCGACAACGACTTGTACATATTTTTGTCAAATATGTGCTGTAGGTTGTCTAGTATTTTACAAATTTCACAGAAAGTTGCATGGCTATTTTCGGTCATCTTTTCTTGTAATTAAAATCAAACTACTTCATTATTGGAGGAATTTCTAACTTTCTCCTTCTTTGTAAATTAACTTTATTGTATTTCAAAGGAAAATAGATAATAGCTAAGTATGAAGAAAGGTTTTAAGAGTAGTTACGTATTCGAAGGTTTCATGTAGTTACATATATTTTTAAAGATTTATGAGGAAACTAAGGTTATTAATTACTCAATCTAGTATTTTTTGAAGATTTTATCAATAATTAGCAAGGTTTGTTGATCCTCTAGTTTAACATGATTGCGCACGAGATATTAGATTACAGCCATACCCTTGTTCGCACAATTTATTATACTAAATTTGTAAAAAATATTTCTTTTTTTTGTATTTAAGTAGGAAAAGAATTTTACCTCCTTTTTGAATTTAACTAACAACCATGTTTAATATTTTCTTAGTTTTCTGTATCGGCCGGTATCGGATGCACTTTGGGCGTTCCTTGTGGTGAAGAGACCTTTGAGGAATCCTGGCCAATTGTATCATTTATTCGGATAGTGGGGTATTGGGTCATAGCAGTCACGCTATCATCCGTTGGAGGGTCTTGTTGAGTAGATTCCATTTGGGGGTTTATAAGGGGATATTGAGCTTGATTTGGAATTGTGAAATACAAGGGTTGTGGTGGCCCTTCGTTGTAATTCTTAGCAAGAATATTTTCCAATTGGGGGTCGAGGGGCAAACCGACTTCAATTGTAAACAAGGTTTCCACCATTTTCTCTAAGTTTGAACAAAATTGTCTTTGTTTTTGCAATTCTTTGTTGATTTTGGCTTTGTTTCCTTCCAACTGTTTTTCTAGACCTTCCCGTCTGAGTTTGATCATTTCCTTTTATGCTTTTAAACGGTCGTATTCATGCTGTAGATTCAGGAGCTTGACTTGTTCTGGTACCAGTGCTATTTGCACTACTGCTCTGGCAGTCACAACGTCTGTAGTCTTCCACTTTTTTACCGATTTACTGCATTTTATTGTATAGGTTCTGTAACTTTTGAAGCTTACCAAAGTAATCATAACTGTTGACAAGTGTGGCGTCACTGACTGATTCCATTTCATTTTGTATTTGTGCATCCTGTTCCTTGCATTCCATAAATTCAGTCTCGATTAGGTTATTTATTTGTTTTGCCAAGAGGATTTCATTTATTTCCTTGTTTATTTTTTCCTTGGAGGCCTTAACTTTACTAAGGGATAGGAGTGTGACTTCTATGATATTTTCGATTTACAATCTTTCTGTTATCAATTGTGCTGTGGCATTCAGGAGTTTTGATCGCCTTTGAAGTAATTGATTCATATTTGATCTGTCTGCAACGGGGTGGCACCAGGGTTTTTTGGGGGAGGGGTTGAACAATTCTTGTTCAGCTTTTACCTTCAGGGTTTTCTATCAAACCGGAATTCAGCTTACCTGCAAAATTTAACTATTAATTTCCTTCAACCTTTTACAGATAGATTTCATTGACGCTTGGTATCCAAACACATTTGTTTTAAGGATTTTTTTTGCTTATTTATCCTACCCGAATTCGCTTTAACATTATTTCATGAGTTTTTGGGTACATGATTTCTAGACGTATTTCCACTTATCTGGTTTCTTAATCACTCTACCGGATTTTGTGGTAACTTCCCCCTTACTTTCTTGCTTTTTATTCTTTTTTGACTTTCCTACAGAGATTAGGCCAAACTTCCTGTATTGCTTCAATAGGAATTTTTGACCTTTTAATTTAGCTTCTTTCGCATGAGCCGTAGCTGAAGTTGGTTTTCGTTTTTGTGTGTTTTGAGGTTCGTCAGGAACTGTTTCATCGTCTGATTCAGTAGAACTGGTCTCTGAAGATTCATCGTTGGGGCTTTTCGGGGTGGTCCTTTGCGATTTTGGAGTATCACCTGCCCTTGCTTCATATATTTCGTCTCATCTGGAAGTAGAAAGTTTATTTTCCATTTCCTCGTGCTGAATTCTTGTTTCGGGGGAATTAAAAGATTCTTGAGAACTCTGGGAGGAATCAAATGTTTGTGGAGAGTGTCTCCATTGTTTGAACGCCATATCTTCGGGAGGTGGGGGTGGTGTATTTTCTGTAACATGGTTTGTCGCCAGGAGGATGATTCCTTGGGATTAACTTTGGATACCGTTATGTGATGATATTGTCCTAGATTTTCCTCTTCTGTGAATTTGCCTTGTTTTTATAGGATAATTAACTATGTCCATGGCTTCTCTCAAATTTTTCTTGTTTGTTTCCTTAGGTGGAGTTTTCTTTATTTTTACGCCAGGGGTTTCCATAGCTCTGTTTAATTCATCCTGTAACGAGAGAGGTCTTTCTATCGGGGTTGCTGGTGATACCATATCATCTAGAAATCTTTTGTGGGGACAAGGGGTCAAAATTCTATCGGGAAAAAATTGGTGTTTCGGGCACAAGGTATAGTCTAACTCTTCTGAGCTTTCTGACGATGAGCTTTTTGGACCATTTGGCGTTTTTATTCCTACTGGTATTAAAGATTTCCCTTTGGGGACAACTAGATTTTTCATAGCTAAAATTCTTCAAAATTTTTCTCGTCAGTGTCATTTTCGAAATAATCTTGTTTGAAATTTAAAGGTTTTAAGTCAGCTAGCCTTGACTTGGGGAATTGTTCTTCCGTGCTTGACGAATCGCTAGATGAGGGTCTCGGTACCCATCTTTCCAGGAACTTGGCCCTTTTTATACGGCTAACATGTGCCTTATATGTTCTTCCGTTTTTGGGGTTTATCATTTTAAAAGTAAAATCATTGTCGTATGTTTTCATTATTCTGTAAGTTCCAGAATATTTATTGGAAAGTTTTTTTGCCTTCCACCTTTGCCTCATTTTTTAGGTAGACACAGTCTCCTATCTTAAAATTTATGTTCCCCTTGACTTCGGGTTGGTTTCTCAACTCTTGGGTTATTTTACATTTTTCTAACTCCTGTCTAACTATCTTATTGGTTTTCCTCGTCCTATTTATAAACTCTTGCTTTTAATCCTCTGTAATATTGTAATACTGTCTGGATTCAACAATTTCAACGTACGCCACTCTGAAGTCGCAGCCATATAATAAATAAAAGGACTTTCTTTAGTTGTCTCTGAATAGGCAGTATTGATTACATTGGTTAAGTAAGGTAGGAATTGATCCCAATCGTTTCTGTTGTCTTTTGTATAAATGCTTAAGATATTGGAAAATATGTTATGCCTGTTTTCAATTTTCCCATTAGCTTGCGCATGAAAGGGGGATGTTACCAATTTCTCTATGTTAAGAAAACTCATTAAATCTTTTGTCACCTTTGAAACAAAATTACTTCCATTGTCGCTTATAACCTTGTTAGGAACGCCAAATTTTAAAAATATTTTCGCTAATGCTTTACTCGTAGCGTGCGCGCCTTGATTTTTCAATGCTTTAGCAAAAGTGAATCCGAAAAAGTGGTCAATAACTGAAATAATGCAGTAATGGCCTCTGTTGGAAAAAGGTAAGCCTCCGCTGGTTCCATATAAATCAAATCAAGGGGAACATAAATTTTAAGATAGGAGACTGTGTCTACCTAAAAAATGTGGCAAAGGTGGAAGGCAAAAAATCTCCAATATATATTCTGGACCTTACAGAATAATCAAAAATACGACAATGATTTTACTTTTAAAATGATAAACCCCAAAAACGGAAGAACATATAAGGCACATGTTAGCCGTATAAAAAGGGCCAAGTTCCTGGAAAGATGGGTACCGAGACCCTCATCTACCGATTCGTCAAGCGCGGAAGAACAATTCCCCATGTCAAGGCTAGCCGAATTAAAACCTTTAAATTTCAAACAAGATTATTTTGAAAATGACAGTGACGAGAAAAATTTTAAAGAATTTTTCGCTATGAAAATTCTAATTGTACCCAAAGGGAAATCTTAAATACCAGTAGGAATAAAAACGGCAAAAGGTCCAAAAAGTTCATCGTCAGAAAGCTCAGAAGAGTTAGACTATACCTTATCCCCAAAAAAACAATTTTTTCCCGATAGAATTTTGACCCCTTGTCCCCACAAAAGATTTCTAGATGATATGGTATCACCAGCAACCCCGATAGAAAGACCTCTCTCGTTACAGGATGAATTAAACAGAGCTATGGAAACCCCTGGTGTAAAAATAAAGAAAACTCCACCTAAGGAAACAAACAAGAAAAATTTGAGAGAAGCCATGGACATAGTTAATTATCCTATAAAAACAAGGCAAAGTACCTTGCCTTGGACCCAGGAATCCACAGAAGAGGAAAATCTAGGAGAATATCATCACATAACGGTATCCAAAGTTAATCCCAAGGAATCATCATCCTGGCGACAGACCATGTTACAAAAAATACACCCCCCGCCCTGAAGATATGGCGTTCAAACAATGGATACACTCCACAAACACTTGACTCCTCCCAGAGTTCTCAAGAATCTTTTAATTCCCCCGAAACAAGAATTCAGCACGAGGAAATGGAAAATAAACTTGCTACTTCCAGATGAGACGAAATATATGAACCAAGGGCAGGTGATACTCCAAAATCGCAAAGGACAACCCCGAAAAGCCCCAACGATGAATCTTCAGAGACCAGTTCTACTGAATCAGACGATGAAACAGTTCCTGACGAACCTCAAAACACACAAAAACTAAAACCAACTTCAGCTACGGCTCATGCGAAAGAAGCTAAATTAAAAGGTCAAAAATTCCTATTGAAACAATACAGGAAGTTTGGCCTAATCTCTATGGGAAAGTCAAAAAAGAATAAAACGCAAGAAAGCAAAGGGGAAGTTACCACAAAATCCGGTAGAGTGATTAAGAAACCAGATAAGTGGAAATACGTCTAGAAATCATGTACCCAAAAACTCATGAAATAATGTTAAAGCGAATTCGGGTAGGATAAATAAGCAAAAAAAATCCTTAAAACAAATGTGTTTGGATACCAAGCGTCAATGAAATCTATCTGTAAGAGGTTGAAGGAAATTAATAGTTAACTTTTGCAGATGAGCCGAATTCCGGTTTGATAGAAAACCCTGAAGGTAAAAGCAGAACAAAAAATGTTCAACCCCTCCCCCAAAAAACCCTGGTGCCACCCCGTTGCAGACAGATCAAATATGAACCAATTACTTCAAAGGCGATCAAAACTCCTAAATGCCGCAGCACAATTGATAACAGAAAGATTGAAAATCGAAAATATCATAGAAGTCACACTCCTATCCCTTAGTAAAGTTAAGGCTTCCAAGGAAAAAATAAACAAGGAAATAAATGAAATTCTCTTGGCAAAACAAATAAATAACCTAATCGAGACTGAGTTTAAGGAATGCAAGGAAAAGGCTTCACAAATACAGAACTAAATGGAATCAGTAAGTGACGCCACGCTTGTCAACGGATACGATTATTTTGATAAGCTTCAAAAGTTACAGAGCCTATACCATAAAATGCAGGAAATCGGTAAAAAAGTGGAAGACTACAGACGTTGTGACTGCCAGAGCAGTAGTGCAAATAGCACTGGTACCAGAACAAGTCAAGCTCCTGAATCTACAGCATGAATACGACCGTTTAAAAGCACAAAAGGAAATGATCAAACTCAGACAGGAAGGCCTAGAAAAACAGTTGGAAGGAAACAAAGCCAAAATCAACAAAGAATTGCAAAAACAAAGACAATTTTGCTCAAACTTAGAGAGATTGGTGGAAACATTATTCACAATTGAAGTCGATTTACCCCTCAACCCCCAATTGGAAAATATTCTTGCTAAGAATTACAACGAAGGGCCACCACAACCCTTGTATTTCACAATTCCAAATCAAGCCCAATTTCCACTTATAAAATCCCAAATGGAATCTACTCAACAAGACCCTCCAACGGATCATAACGTGACTGATATGACCCAATACCCCACAATCCGAATGAATGATACAACTGGCCAGGATTCCTCAAAGGTCTCTTCACCACAAGGAACGCCCAAAGTGCATCCGATACCGGCCGATACAGAAAACTAAGAAAATATTAAACATGGTTGTTAGTTAAATTCAAAAAGGAGGTAAAATTCTTTTCCTACTTAAATACAAAAAAAAAGAAATATTTTTTACAAATTTAGTATAATAAATTGTGCGAACAAGGGTATGGCTGTAATCTAATATCTCGTGCGCAATCATGTTAAACTAGAGGATCAACAAACCTTGCTAATTATTGATAAAATGTTCAAAAAATACTAGATTGAGTAATTAATAACCTTAGTTTCCTCATAAATCTTTAAAAATAGATGTAACTACATGAAACCTTCGAATACGTAATTACTCTTAAAACCTTTCTTCATACTTAGCTATTATCCATTTTCCTTTGAAATACAATAAAGTTAATTTACAAAGAAGGAGAAAGTTAGAAATTCCTCCAATAATGAAGTAGTTTGATTTTAATTACAAGAAAAGATGACCGAAAATAGCCATGCAACTTTCTGTGAAAGTTGTAAAACACTAGACAACCTACAGCACATATTTGTCAAAAATATGTACAAGTCGTTGTCGCACCAATTACAGCCAAGGTTTTTCTGTTGGCTCGAAAAAACACATTTGGTTGCTAAAAACTGGCGGTAGCGTAATAATTGAGCACATATAGGAGTATTAATAATTTGAAGAAAAATTTGTTAGGATACAGAAACATAATAGTTAACCAAATTATAAATAAAGAGTTTCTGTCAATCTAAGCAGCAGAAGTAGACTTTACTAATCTTTTAAATCCGTTCAGGTACTTAAAATCTATCGCCAATTTTCTGAAACAAAGATATGAGATCAAAAATTTGGCAGAAATTCCTTCATTGAAAACAATTACTAATAAAATTATACGTTGTTTTGTTTCCTTTTGATGACACAGATGGATCCGTACGTAAGACATGCGGTGATGAAAAGCTTAAATAATCAAAAACCATCCTTTCTCAGTAAAATAAAGAGAGACTAAAAGCAGGCCAACGGGAACTCAGAGTATTCTTTTGAGTTTTAAAATACATTCAGCTATTTGTAACACACCTACAAATCGCTAAGTGAGACTAGGCAGTTTTTCTCTTCGCAATTTTCTTTCTAAAATGATACCTTTTTTTTAAGGTTATAAATTATTTATGCAGTTCAAGTGGCCCTATGCAAAATCCTAGTTCTCGGAAACTATTTTACGTCAGTGACTTCACTTTGCGTCCCAAGAATTCACAAAAACTAATGGCAAATTGATCGACTTGTTTACGTATTTCTCCGTTAAAATCAGAATGCTTTCTCTCTTTTAAAGTCAACACTAGCAATGCAGTTAGATTAACCCCTTGCACTGTTTTATATCCTAGAAATACTTTTGTTAATAAACAATCTATACTTCTATTTTTATTAGAAGACAATAGTGGTCTTTAAAAAAAATGAAGAAAAAATCAGCGTTACCAGGAACTACAAACAGGCGCTAGTTTAGTGAAACCATATATTTAAGGGGCAGAGTATAAAGTAGTCTACCTATAATTGGTAAACCTAACCGCGTCCTCCACTTCCAGGGATATCACAGTCTAAAATGAATAACAACAAACTTAAAAAGTCCTTCCTTCCAATCTTCATAAGTCCAAACCAAGTAAACGCGACAGCAAAGCACCCCCGAAACTTTAATGCAGTCCAATAAATACTAAAGCTAAATGATAAGTGGAAGTAACATTACATAATTAATACAGTTAAAAAAATATGCAGCACAGAAAGCGCCATACCTTCTTCTTCGCAAAAGAATTAACACATAAAAAAAATTTCACGCACGGCTTAAAATAAATTGAACATTGCCAAATTTAAGCCGCAAGGTTTGACCCGTAAACTTAACCGGTAGGAAAAATCAAAACTTAAAAGAAATTTTAACCGGTAAAAGTAACCCGCAAAAATATCAAAACCTGAAGAAAGGTAACCCACAATTCGAAAGTGATTTGAGGGCAACTAACCGCCCTGTCACGCCCACCGTTTCCACAAACAAATCCAATCAAAATTCTTAGATAGACATTTTGTTCAACGTGGTTAAAAGTTCTAGAAAATAGGTCTTTGAGGATGATAGCCCCCTTAGAGCCCTCGGAGCAAGGTTTGTAAGTTATGCCCTGGGGGCATATAAGGTTTTTATAGATAGTGATGTTATAGAAACTTTAAAAAGGGCTTATTCGATTAGAAATTAGAAGGGCTTGTGCCCTTTTTAACAGTCGAAAGTGATTGGAGGATAACTAACACCCTTCTTACACCCAGCGCTTCCAAAACATCCAATCAAAATTTTGAGATAGCCATTTTGTTCGACGTAGTTAAAAAGTCTGGGACTTATGTTTTTGAGGATGAAACTCCCCCCACAGCCCTCAGGGCACGTGTTGTAAGTTATACCCTGGGGGCATATAAGTTTTTTTTATAGAAAGTGTTGTCGTAGAAAATTCAAAAAGGAATCATTCGATTGGAAATTGAAAGGGCTAGTACCCTTTTTAATAGTCAAAAGTGATTGGAGGGCAAGTAACCCCCCTCTCACGCCCACCATTTCTCCAAACACATCCATTCAAAATTTTGAGATCCGGAAATTATGTCTTTGAGGATGACAACCTTCCACAGCCCTCAGGGAAAGGGTTGTACGTTATTCCCTAGGGACATATAAGGTTTTTATAGAAAGGGTTGTCGTAGAACCTTCAAAAATGGCTCATTCGATTGGAAGTTGATAGGGCCCCCTCTCACGCCCACCAATTCCCCAAACACACCCAATCAAAATTTTAAGATAGCAATTTTCTTCAACGTAGTTGAAAGTTCCGGAAATTAGGTCTTTGAGGATGACAACCCCCCCCTCCCAGCCGTCGGGGCAAGGGTTGTAAGTTATGCCCTGGGGGCATATAAGGTTTTTATTGAAAGCATTGTCGTAGAAACTTCAAAAGGGCTCATTCTATTGGAAATTCAAAGGGCTAGTGCCCTTTTTAATAGTCGGAAGTGATTGGAGGGCAACTAACCCCCCTCTCACACCCACCTTTTCTCCAGGCACATCCAATCAAAACTTTGAGACATTTAGTTCAACGTAGTTGAACGTTCAGGAAATTAGGTCTTTGAGGATGACAACCCCCCCCCCCACAGCCCTCCGGGCAAGGGTTGTAAGTTATGCCCTGGGGGCATATAAGGTTTTTTATAGAAAGCGATGTCATAGAAACTTCAAAAAGGGCTCATTTGAAATTGAAATGGCTAGTGCCCTTTTTAATAGTCAGTAGTGTTTGGAAGGCAACTAAAACCTCTTCCACCCCCACCATTCATCCAAACACAACCAATCAAAATTTTGAGATAATCATTTTGTTCAACGTAGTTGAAAGGTCCGGAACTTACATGTTTGAGGATAACACTTCCCCCACAGCCCTCAGGGTAAGGGTTGTAAGTTATGCCCTGGGGACACAAAAGGTTTTAAATGAAAGCTTTGTCATAAAAACTTCAAAAAGGGCTCATTCGATTGAAAATTCAAAGGGCTAGTGCCCTTTTTAATAGTCGAAAGTGATTGGAGGGCAACTAACCCCCCCTCTCACTCCCACTATTTCCCCAAACAAATCCAATCAAAACTTTTGGATAACCATTTTCTTCAACGTAGTTAAAAGTTTTAAAAATTAGTTCATTGAGGATGATTAGCCCCTCAGAGCCCTCAGGACAAGGGTTTTAAGTTGTGCTCTAGGGACATAGAAATTTTTATAGATAGTGATGTTGTAGAAACTTCAAAAAGGGCTCATTCAATTGGAAATTAAAAGGCTTTTACCCTTTTTAATAATCAAAAGTGATTGGCGGATAACTAACCCCCCTTTCACACCCACCATTTCCCAAACACATCGAATCAAAAATTGAGATAGCCATTTTGTTCGACGTAGTTAAAAAGTCTGAAAATTATGTTTTTGAGGATGACACTTCCCCCAAAGCCCTCAGGGCAGGGTTGTAAGTTATGTCCTGGGGGCATATAAGTTTTTTTTTATAGAAAACTTTATCGTAGAAAATTCAAAAAGGAATCATTCGATTGCAACTTGAAAGGGCTAGTTTCCTTTTTAATAGTCGAAAGTGATTGGAGGGTAAGTAACCCCCCTTTTACGCCCACCATTTCCCCAAACACATCCAATCAAAATTTAGGGATAGCAATTTTGTTCAACGTAGTTGAAAGATCTAGAACTTATGTTTTTAAGGATGACAAACCCCCCACATCCCCAAGGGCAAGGGTTTTAAGTTATGCCCTGGGTATATAAGGTTTTGATAGAAAGCGTTGTCGTAGAAACTTCAAAAAAAGCTCATTCGATTGAAAATTCAAAGGGCCCCCTCTAACGCCAACCATTTCCCCAAACATATCCAATCAAAGTTTTGAGATATCAATTTTCTTCAACGTAGTTAAAAGTTCTGGAAATTAGGTCTTTGAAGATGACACCCCCCCAGCCTCAGGGTAAGGGTTGTAAGTTATGCCCTGGTGGCATATAAGGTTTTTATTAAAAGCGTTGTTGTAGAAACTTCAAATGGCTCATTCAATTGGAAATTGAAAGGACTAGTACTCTTCTTAGTAGATGAAAGTGACTAAAAAGCGATTTATGCCCCACTGACCTCAAACATTTCCCCAGACATATCTAACTAAATTTTTGACACAGCCATGTTGTCTAACCTAGTTGAATTTTCTGGAACTTAGGTCTTTGAGGATGACAACCCCCTCACAGCCCTCAGGGCAAGGGTTGTAATTTATGCCCTGGGGTCATATAAGGTTTTTATAGACAGCATTGTCGTTGAAACTCAAAAAGGGCTCATTCGATTGTGTAACGGGATCAAAATCCAAGAAGTAGAAACCCCTCCGTCGAGTTATTAATTGAGACAATATTTTCTAATAGAACACTAAGTTAAAAGATACGGAGTTCGCGTCGTGCAATCTACTCAATTAAGAGGCATCCAATAGCCATAAATTAGGCAAAATAAAACAAGACCAATTTTAATACAAAACTTTTGTTTACAGAAAGAATTCTGAGATGTCAACTTTACAGCCATATATCTTATAGTTAATCTTCAATTTTTGGTTTGAATAAAATTTCCGGCGTCAATATCGCAGGTGCAAAACAATGATATCTTTAAGTATTGAACAACATTCACAGGTGCAAACACAGTAGCCAATGGTGAAACAGTGTTTCACCAATGAAAAAAGATATAAAGTAGAATAAACAATGGTAGACCAGACTTCTGTTCGACAGGAAAAATTCACAAATGTCAATATCATAGCTATAAATTATGCAAAGTAGGATATAAACAATGTAATACAAAAACTTCTGTTCGACAGGAAAAATTCACAAATGTCAATATCATAGCTATGAATTATGCAAAGTAGGATATAAACAATGTAATACAAAAACTCTGTTCGACAGTAAAAATTCTGAAATGTCAATTTTACAACTATCAATTACTTGATAGTCAAAATACCCAATTGGTATATTCCTCGTCCAATAAGAACAACGGAATATACTTTTTAGCAACGCCTGAATGTAACCTCTGGCAAAATTGGACAGTATAGTTAGTGGAACTTAGCAATTTTGCACCAGTCTTGGAGTAGAGTTTGAGAGCAGTCTAATGTGAGTGAACTTATGATCTAACTATTAACATTTGACATTTTGAGATCACTAGTAAACCTATGTTGCGCTACATGTGCCTCAGTGTATAATCTTGTCAAAGTGTCTTAATAGTGAATTGAAGTGTAGATTATTTTGATGTTCTCGAATCAACTTTGTATTGCATATGTGAGTAATAATAAATACATTACTTTCTTAATTTTGTCTCTTCATGTTAGTATTTCTCAAGATAACTAGTCCTTGTGGCTCCACCCGCTCTCTAGTGAACCTGAATCCAAGTAGTCTGATTTCGATTCAGTATGGCCATTAATATGTGCTCCCTACTTGAGCCGCCGTTTTAATCCCCCGTCAAACGAGTTTTCCCTCCCAAACTATGGTAGAAAATCTAAGAAAACTCCACCAAAAGAATTAAATAAATAAACCCCCCCCAGTAGAATTGGCGCGGCACTGTTTAACGGAGCAAAACACAAGGACAAAATTTTCCACTTAGAAACAATTATTGAGAAATACTACGCATAGATAAAGTGCAATATTTTGTTAGGCCTAAGTCCCCTTAAGACAGTAACAAAAAAAAGTATACTCCCTAATAAAAAAAATATATATAGAATCCCCTCATAAGATAAGCGAAATTTGAGTGTCAAATTTGAGTTCTATAAAAAAACCTCAGTGCCGAATTTTAATTATTTTTGAAAATACTAGCCAATATGTCGTTAGATCCAAACGAACAATTGCTAAAACAAAAACTTATTGCTAAAACAGTGGAAATTTAAAAATCCCTTCGATCATACAATGGAGATCCAGACGTAGATGAATTCAGTATCCAATTAAACCAATTTGTAGAAGTAGCTCAAACGGACTTAAAATCATTGGTGGGCATGCTGTTAATGAGACTAAGAGGGCAAGCATTAACATTTTTAAAACAAAAAGAGAACACCATAGGGGAAGACAACAACCTTCCAATAAACTCCATAGAAAAATTGTTAAAAGCATTCCAAGAAAGATTCGTTGAGACCAGTTCAACACACAGATCAAAGCACGGAATAGTATGTTTTGACGAAACACAAAATGTTAGGGAATACCTGCATAAGGTAATGGTATCTATAGAGGCAAAATATGGGAAAGAATCTAGTAGCTTATATGATAAAATTGTGCTAAACGCTTTCTCACAAGGATTGAGCCCGAAACTGTACAGAATGTTAATATAAAAAAATATTCAAACATTAGAACTAGCAGTTCAGGAAGTAGAGAGAATAGTTGAAATTGACACGATTGTCGCAAATCACAATAAATCAAGAATAAATAATGTTGAAGAATCAACTCCGGGACGATCACGAGAAATTTCACCCGCATTTTTCTCAAGAGATAATTCTCCAAAACCAAATCAAAATAGATCCTCAATGCCTACCACACAAAGAACTGTACGTTTCGTACCCGCAAATACGGCAAACTACGTAAATAACCCCCCAATTATATGCTACGCATGTAATAAACAAGTGAATATTTCCAGGGAATGCCATACTAGAAACAATTACACACCAGCAACCCCCAGTTTTAATAACCGTTTGTTCGGGAGAACAAACTTAAATGCCAATGGGTCAGGAAGTTATAGGAGTAACGCCCCACGTCTGCCACCGTTCCGTAACCCCTACCAACAGGGATTGGTATATGCAAATCCCCCCCCAACAGACAAAATAATTATCGATTCCCCAACCCAAATACGCGGCAAAACATGTACCAATTTAATTCACTGACAGTATATCCTACTAGATTTAACAGGAATACGAGTGATAACGGAAGATTTTTTTCCCGACGGGTCACAGAAATTTTTCGTCAAAGCAAAATGAACAAATGCCTCGAGCCGTCAGCACAGGAAATTCCAAATCGTGTAATAACACTTGGCAATCAACACAATCAAATATCAATCAGCTTGCTACAGAAGTTCCTATAGAACCCCAATGTCAAACACCAACATATCAAATTAACGCAAGGGAAACAAATCAGGCTCCCAAGAAAATTAACCGGGACCCTGGAGGCCAGTATTTTTTATAAGTCCCTTCCAGTAGTTGCACTTTCTTTAAGTGACAATAATGATATATTATCTATATTAAATGATTTTGGTGTTGCAAATATTTACTTCAAAGCGCTAATAGATTCTGGTGCATCGGTCAATATAATAAACTCGAATGTATTTAATAGATTACCAGTATATATCAAGAGGCGAAAAAATTCTAATATTCCCAGTTTAACTACCGTCACGGGCATTGGCTGGAAGCCATAGGCTCGATACGCCTAGATGTGACAAAAGATAATAGAATCTTTCTTACCAACTTCATAATATGCAAGAATTTTCCATATGAGGCTATAATCGGTGCTAATTTTTTTTAAATCTAATAAAGTGTTATTAGATATAGCGAATCACAGACTCGTATATCCATCCGATCCTATTCTCCGACGTGTGGAGAAAGGGGAAGCAACAGTGAATAGAATAAAGTCTTTTGTACCCCATTTCTCGTCCTGTAGGAGAAACTTAAGCAGCAAATAGATCGAGTCAATAAAAGCAAAAATAGGGAAAATGCAAGAGTATATGCAAACGGAAATTAAGAAAATAGCAGAATTATGGAACGAAATAATAAATCTCAATGCTGTTTCCTTACAGCCAACCCCACAAGGGGAATATCTGACACAACAAAGCGCCATTCTTAACTTAATGGAAAATAATTCGCAAGAATAAGACTATGGATTCACGGTGCGCAAGACAAAGATTCCCCCAAAAACAATGCAAAGTGTTCAAATCTTACAAATGGTCACCCCCGTAAACGACAACTCCGAAATTTGGTCTGCATCCCCGTATGGAGAAATCCCCGAAAATCTATTTTGTGAAGAACAGATCATTTTATATGAGAAAGGAGAAGGTTTTATTTGGTTGTCAAATACCCACGAAAATGATACAATTACATTGAAATACAAGTACGGGCCTATACTTGGGCGTATAATATTGTTTCTCTAATTCGCGGATTTATTTTTTTAACCAATTTTTGTAGGGGTGAGGGATACGATAGGGTTGTTTAGCTACGGGCAACCCTGTAGTTTGGATAGAATATTCATAGAATGGTATCAATCCAATGTCCTCTTCACACGTAGAAAATATATCTCTAAAGCTCCAGAGCAATTCGCATAATCTTTCTCTTAATTCCGCATCTTGGATATGATTTAATTTAAATTTTTCCAAAAATTGGGATCTTGTTAGTGGGTCCCTATTCCTTGGATTACTAACACCAATAGTATTGACTAAGCTTCTTTTGGAGTTTTTCCACTCGTCTAGCTCGCGCTCAGAAATAACTTGTATCTCGTTGAAATACAATTTTTGTAGGGGTGAGGGATACGATAGGGTTGTTTAGCTACGGGCAACCCTGTAGTTTGGATAGAATATTCATAGAATGGTATCAATCCAATGTCCTCTTCACACGTAGAAAATATTTCTCTAAAGCTCCAGAGCAATTCGCATAATCTTCTCTTAATTCCGCATCTTGGATATGATTTAATTTAAATTTTTCCAAAAATTGGGATCTTGTTAGTGGGTTCCTATTCCTTGGATTACTAACACCAATAGTATTGACTAAGCTTCTTTTGAGTTTTTCCACTCGTCTAGCTGTGCTCAGAAATAACTTGTATCTCGTTGAAATATAAGTTATTTCTGAGCGCGAGCTAGACGAGTGGAAAAACTCCAAAAGAAGCTTAGTCAATACTATTGGTGTTAGAAATCCAAGGAATAGGTACCCACTAACAAGATCCCAATTTTTGGAAACATTTAAATTAAATCATATCCAAGATGCGGAATTAAGAGAAAGGTTATGCGAATTGCTCTGGAACTTTAGAGATATATTTTCTACGTGTGAAGAGGACATCGGATTGATACCATTCTATGAACATTCTATCCAAACTACAGGGTTGCCTGTAGCTAAACAACCCTATCGTATCCCTCATCCCTACAAAAATTGGTTAAAAAATAAAATCCGCGAATTAGAGAAACAATATTATTCGTCCAAGTATAAGCCCGTATTCAACCCCCGTTATACTTGTACCAAAAAAGAACAAGGACCTTAGGCTCGTAGTGGACTATAGAGCCTTAAATAAGCAAGTAGTTAGCGATAAGTTTCTCCTGCCTCGAATTGACGAAATTTTGGACTCCATCTCAAACGAAAATAAAATTTTTACATCTCTCGACCTCACAAAAGGATATCATCAAGTTAAGATAGCAGATAATGACATTTACAAAACGACATTCTCTACAACTTAGTGTGGCACTTATGAATGTTTAAGAGGACCCTTCGCACTTAAAACTATGTCAATTGCACTATGTAGACCGTTGTTACATTTATTACGTGGCGTAGAGAATATTATCCATTTGGTGGATGATGTAATCTGCGTAGGAAAAAACCCAGAGGATAATTTAGCCACGTTAGCCAAAGTTTTTGAAAAATTCAGGGAAGGTAATCTGAAATGTAGACCCGAAAAAGTAAATTTACTTCAACCAAAGATAAAATTTTTGGGAATGATAGTGACCCAAGGTCAAATATCACCTGACCCTAACAAGATAAAATGTGTAGAAAATCTCCAACCACCAACAAATATAAAACAGATTTGAATAATTCTTTGTTTTACAAATTATTTTAGAAAATTCATGCGTAACTATGCCTAAATTGCAAAACCTCTAACAGACCTAACTAAAGCGACCCCCCGAAATATTACTTGGTCGCAGAAAGCTCAATCTTCCTTAGACACTCTCAAGAAAGCACTTACTTCTGAACCAGAATTGTCACTACCTGATTTTGAAAAAGGACAATTTATAGTCACCACTGACGCCTCGGCTCTGGGCATCGGTGGAATCCTTTCCCAGTTAATCCCCATAGAAGACTACTCCGACCTCCTACAGGAACCCCCCAAGTATACAGAGAAAATCATATGCTATCATATAGTTTGGATAGAATATTCATAGAATGGTATCAATCCAATGTCTTCTTCACACGTAGAAAATATATCTCTAAAGTTCCAGAGCAATTCGCATAATCTTTTTCTTAATTCCGCATCTAGGATATGATCTAATTTAAATTTTTCCAAAAATTGGGATCTGGTAAGTGGGTACCTATTCCTTGGATTTCTAACACCAATAGTATTGACTAAGCTTCTTTTGGAGTTTTTCCACTCGTCTAGCTCGCGCTCAGAAATAACTTGTATTTCAACGAGATACAAGTTATATCTGAACGCGAGCTAGACGAGTGGAAAAACTCCAAAAGAAGCTTAGTCAATACTATTGGTGTTAGTAATCCAAGGAATAGGAACCCACTAACAAGATCCCAATTTTTGGAAAAATTTAAATTAAATCATATCCAAGATGCGGAATTAAGAGAAAGATTATGCGAATTGCTCTGGAGCTTTAGAGATATATTTTCTACGTGTGAAGAGGACATTGGATTGATACCATTCTATGAATATTCTATCCAAACTACAGGGTTGCCCGTAGCTAAACAACCCTATCGTATCCCTCACCCCTACAAAAATTGGTTAAAAAACAAAATCCGTGAATTAGAGAACTCTTAGAGAACTCGAACTCTTAAATATTCATAAGAGCCACACTCAGTTGTAGAAAATGCCTTTTTGTAAATGTCATTATCTGCTTTCTTAATTTGATGATATCCTTTTGTGAGGTCGAGAGATGTAAAAAATTTATTTTTGTTTGAAATGGAGTCCAAGATTTCGTCAATTCGAGGCAGGGGAAACTTATCGCTAACTACTTGTTGCTTTAAGGTTCTATTGTCCACTACGAGCCTAAGGTCCTTGTTCTTTTTTGGTATAAACATAGCAGGGGCCGAATACGGGCTTATGCTTTAACGTAGTATGTTGTTTCTCTCTAATTCGCGGATTTTGCTTTTTAACCAATTTTTATAGGGATGAGGGATACGATAGGGTTGTTTAGCTACGAGCAACCCTGTAGTTTGGATAGAATATTCATAGAATGGTATCAATCCAATGTCCTCTTCACACGTAGAAAATATATGTCTAAAGTTCCAGAGCAATTTGCATAATTTTTCTCTTAATTCCGCATCTTGGATATGATTTAATTTAAATTTTTCCAAAAATTGGGATCTTGTTAGTGGGTACCTATTCCTTGGATTACTAGCACCAATAGTATTAAATAAGCTCCTTTTGGAGTTTTTCCACCCGTCTAGCTCGCGCTCAGAAATAACTTGTATTTCAACGAGATACAAGTTATTTCTGAGCGCGAGCTAGACGGGTGGAAAAACTCCAAAAGGAGCTTATTTAATACTATTGGTGCTAGTAATCCAAGGGATAGGTACCCACTAACAAGATCCCAATTTTTGGAAAAATTTAAATTAAATCATATCCAAGATGCGGAATTAAGAGAAAAATTATGCGAATTGCTCTGGAACTTTAGAGATATATTTTCTACGTGTGAAGAGGACATTGGGTTGATACCATTCTATGAAATTTCTATCCAAACTACAGGGTTGCCTGTAGCTAAACAACCCTATCGTATCCCTCACCCCTACAAAAATTGGTTAAAATATAAAATCCGCGAATTAGAGAAACAATATTATACGCCCAAGTATAGACCCGTACTTGTATTTCAATGTAATTGTATCATTTTCGTGGGTATTTGTCAACCAAATAAAACCTTCTCCTTTCTCATGTAAAATGATCTGTTCTTCACAAAATAGATTTTCGGGGGCTTCTCTATACGGGAATGCAGACCAAATTTCGGAATTGTCGTTTACGGGGGTGACCATTTGTAAGATTTGAACGCTTTGCATTGTTTTTGGGGGAATCTTTGTCTTGCGCACCGTAAATCCATAATATTTTTCTTGCGAATTATTTTCTATTAAGTTAAGATTGGTGCTTGGTTGCGTCAAATCTTCCGCTTGTGGGGTTGGCTGTAAGGGGACGGCATTGAGATATATTATCTCGTTCCATAATTCTGCTATTTTCTTAATTTCCGTTTTCATATACTCTTGCATTTTCCCTATTTTTGCTTTTATTGACTCGATCTATATGCTGCTTGAGTTTCTCCTACAGGACGAGAAATGAGGTACAAAAGACTTTATTCTATTCCCTGTTGCTTGCCCTTTCTCCACACGTCGGAGAATAGGATCGGATGGATATACGAGTCTGTGATTAGCTATATCTAATAACACTTTATTAAATTTTAAAAAATCAGCACCGATTATAGCCTCATATGGAAAATTCTTGCATATTATGAAGTTGATAGGAAAGATTCTATTATATTTTGTCACATCTAGGCGTATCGAGCCTATGGCTTCCAGCCAATGCCCGTGACGGTAGTTAAACTGGGAATATTAGAATTTTTTCGCCTCTTGATATATACTGGTAATTTATTAAATACATTCGAGTTTATTATATTGACCGATGCACCAGAGTCTATTTGCGCCTTGAAGTAAATACTTGCCGAACGAAAATCACCTGATATTGACAACATAACCTTACTGTCACTCAAAGAAAGTACGACTACCGGAAGGGACTTATAAAAAACAATGGCCTCCAGGGTCCTGGTTAGTTTTCTTGGGGGCCTGATTCATTTCCCTCTGCGTTTATTTGGTAGGTTGGTGATTGACATTGGGGTTCGGTAGGAACTTCCGTAGCTAACTGATTGATGTCTGATTGTGATGGTTGCCAATTATTATTGCGTGGATCGGAATTTCTTGTGCTGACGGTTCGCGGCATTTGTTCATTTTGCATTGGCAAAAAATTTCTGTCACCCGTCGGGAAAAAAATCTTCCGTTATCACTCGTATTCCTGTTAAATCTAGTAGGATATACTGTCAGTGAATTAAATTGGTACATGTTTTGCCGCGTATTTGGGTTGGGGAATCGATAATTATTTTGTCTGTTGGGGGGGGGGATTTGCATATACCAATCCCTGTTGGTAGGGGTTACGGAACGGTGGCAGACGTGGGGGGTTACTCCTATAACTTCCTGACCCATTGGCATTTAAGTTTGTTCTCCCGAACAAACGGTTATTATAACTGGGGGTTGCTGGTGCATAGTTGTTTCTAGTACGGCATTCCCTGGCAATATGCCCTTGTTTGTTACATGCGTAGCATATAATTGGGGGGTTATTTATGTAGTTTGCCGTATTCGTGGGTACGAAACGTACAGTTCATTGTCTGGTAAGGGTTGAGGATCTATTTCGATTTGGTTTTGGGGAATTATCTCTTGAGAAAAATGCGGGTGAAATTTCTCGTGATCGTCCCGGAGTTGATTCTTCTACATTATTTATTCTTGATTTATTGTGATTTACCACAATCGTGTCAATTTCAACCATTCTCTCTACTTCCTGAACTGCTAGCTCTAATGTTTGAATATTTTTTTATATTAACATTCTGTACAGTTTCGGGCTCAATCCTTGTGAGAAAGCGTTTAGCACAATTTTATCATATAAGCTACCAGATTATTTCCCATATTTTGCCTCTATAGATGCCATTACTTTATGCAGGTATTCCCTAACATTTTGTGTTTAGTCAAAGTTGAACTGGTTTCAACAAATCTTTCTTGGAATGCTTTTAACAATTTTTCTATGGAGTTTATTGGAAGGTTGTTGTCTTCCCCTATGGTGTTCTCTATTTGTTTTAAAAATGTTAATGCTTGCCCTCTTAGTCTCACTAACAGCATGCCCATCAATGATTTTAAGTCCGTTTGAGTTACTTCTACAAATTGGTTTAATTGGATACTGAATTCATCTACGTCTGAATCTCCATTGTATGATGGAAGGGATTTTGAAATTTCCACTATTTTAGCAATAAGTTTTTGTTTTAGCAATTGTTCGTTTGGATCTAACGACATATTGGCTAGTATTTTCAAAAATAATTAAAATTCGGCACTGAGTTTTTTTTTATAGAACTCAAATTTGACACTCAAATTTCGCTTATCTTATGAGGGGATTCTATATATATTTTTTTTTCTTAGGGAGTATACTTTTTTTTGTTACTGTCTTAAGGGGACTTAGGCCTAACAAAATAATGCACTTTATCTATGCGTAGTATTTCTCAATAATTGTTTCTAAGTGGAAAATTTTTTCCTTGTGTTTTGCTCCGTTAAACAGTGCCACGCCAATTCTAATGGGGGGGTTTATTTATTTAATTCTTTTGGTGGAGTTTTCTTAGATTTTCTACCATAGTTTGGGAGGGAAAACTCGTTTGACGGGGAATTAAAACGGCGGCTCAAGTAGGGAGCACATATTAATGGCCATACTGAATCGAAATCAGACTACTTGGATTCAGGTTCCCTAGAGAGCGGGTGGAGCCACAAGGACTAATAATCTTGAGAAATACTAACATGAAGAGACAAAATTAAGAAAGTTATGTATTTATTATTACTCACATATGCAATACAAAGTTGATTCGAGAATATCAAAATAATCTACACTTCAATTCACTATTAAGACACTTTGACAAGATTATACACTGAGGCACATGTAGCGCAACATAGGTTTACTAGTGATCTCAAAATGTCAAATGTTAATAGTTAGATCATAAGTTCACTCACATTAGACTGCTCTTAAACTATACTCCAAGACTGGTGCAAAATTGCTAAGTTCGACTAACTATACTGTCCAATTTTGCCAGAGGTTACATTCAGGCGTTGCTAAAAAGTATATTCCGTTGTTCTTATTGGACGAGGAATCTACCAATTGGCTATTTTGACTATCAAGTAATTGATAGTTGCAAGATTGACATTTCAGAATTTTTACTGTCGAACAGAGTTTTTGTATTACATTGTTTATATCCTACTTTGCATAATTCCTAGCTATGACTTTGACATTTGTGAATTTTTCCTGTCGAACAGAAGTTTTTGTTTTACATTGCTTATATCCTACTTTGCATAATTTATAGCTATGAGATTGACATTTGTGAATTTTTCCTGTCGAACAGAAGTCTGGTCTACCATTGTTTATTCTACATTATATCTTTTTTTATTGGTGAAACACTGTTTCGCCATTGGCTACTTTGTTTGCACCTGGGAATGTTGTTCAATACTTAAGGATACCATTCTTTTGCACCTGCGATATTGACGCCGGAAATTTTATTCAAACCAAAAATTGAAGATTAACTATAAGATATATGGCTGTAAAGCTGACATCTCAGAATTCTTTCTGTAAACAAAAGTTTTGTATTAAAATTGGTCGTGTTTTATTTTACATAATTTATGGCTATTGAATGCCTATTAATTAAGCAGGTTGCACGATGCGAATTCCGTGTCCTTTAACTTAGTGTTCTATTAGAAAATATTGTCTCAATTAATAACTTGACGGAGGGGTTTCTACTTCTCGGATTTTGATCCCGTTACACAATCGAATGAGCCCTTTTTGAGTTTCTACGACAACGCTTTCTATAAACACATTATATGCTCCCAGGGCTTAAATGACAACCCTTTCCCTGAGAGCTTCGAGGGGGTTGCCATCAACAAAGCCCAAAGTTCCAGAACATTCAACTAGATTGAAAAACATGGCTGTCTCAAATTTTTAGTTAGTTGTGTCTGGGGAAATGGTTGAGGTGAGTGGGGAATTAGTCGATTTTTAGTCACTTTCATCTATTAAAAAGAATACTAGTCCTTTCAATTTCCAATCGAATGAGCCCTTTTGAAGTTTCTACGACAACGCTTTCAGTAAAAACCTTATATGCCACCAGGGCATAACTTACAACCCTTGCCCTGAGGCTGGGGGGGTGTCATCTTCAAAGACCTAATTTCCAGAACTTTTAACTACGTTGAAGAAAATTGATATCTCAAAACTTTGATTGGATATGTTTGGGGAAATGGTTGGCGTTAGAGGGGGCCCTTTGAATTTTCAATCGAATGAGCTTTTTTTGAAGTTTCTACGACAACCCTTTCTATCAAAACCTTATATACCCAGGGCATAACTTAAAACCCTTGCCCTGAGGGCTGTGATGGAATTGTCATCTTTGAAGACATAATTTCTGGACATTTCACCTCTGTGGAACAAAATGGTTTTCTTATAATGTGTATTGGATGTGTTTTTAGAAGTGTTGGGCGTAAGAAGGACGGTAGTTATCAACCAATAGCTTTCGACTATTAAAAAGGGCACTAGCCGTTTCAATTTTCTATTGAATGATTCCTTTTTGAATTTTCTACGACAACGCTTTCTATAAAAAAAAACTTATATACCCCCAGGGCATAACTTACAACCCTTGCCCTGAGGGCTCTGAGGGGCTTATCATCTTCAATGAACTAATTTTTAAAACTTTTAACTACGTTGAAGAAAATGGTTATCCAAAAGTTTTGATTGGATTTGTTTGGGGAAAAGGTGGGCGTGAGAGGGGGGGCTAGTTGCCCTCAAATCACTTTTGACTATTAAAAAGGGCACTAGCCCTTTGAATTTCCAATCGAAGGAGCCCTTTTTCAAGTTCCTACGACAAAGTTCCTTGTTCTTTTTTGGCACTAGTATAACAGGGGCTGAATACGGGCCTATACTTGGTTGTATAATATTGTTTCTCTAATTCGCGGATTTTATTTTTTAACCAATTTTTGTAGGGATGAGGGATACGATACGGTTGTTTGGCTACGGGCAACCCTGTAGTTTGGATAGAATATTCATAGAATGGTATCAATCCAATGTCCTCTTCACACGTAGAAAATATATCTCTAAAGCTCCAGAGCAATTCGCATAATCTTTTTCTTAATTCCGCATCTTGGATATGATTTAATTTAATTTTTTCCAAAAATTGGGATCTTGTTAGTGGGTACCTATTCCTTGGATTTCTAACACCAATAGTATTGACTAAGCTTCTTTTGAGTTTTCCACTCGTCTAGCTCGCGCTCAGAAATAACTTGTATTTCAACGAGATACAAGTTATTTCTGAACGCGAGCTAGACGAGTGGAAAAACTCCAAAAGAAGCTTAGTCAATACTATTGGTGTTAGTAATCCAAGGAATAGGAACCCACTAACAAGATCCTGCCCTGAGGGCTTTTGGGGAAGTGTCATCCTCTAAAACAGAAATAACTTGTATTTCAACGAGATACAAGTTATTTCTGAACGCGAGCTAGACGAGTGGAAAAACTCCAAAAGAAGCTTAGTCAATACTATTGGTGTTAGTAATCCAAGGAATAGGAACCCACTAACAAGATCCTGCCCTGAGGGCTGTTGGGGGAGTGTCATCCTCAAAAACATAATTTTCAGACTTTTAACTGCGTCGAACAAAATGGCTATCTCAATTTTTGATTGGATGTGTTTGGGAAATGCTGGGTGTGAGAGGGGTGTTAGTTATCTTCCAATCACTTTCGACTTTTAAAATGGGCACAAGTCAATCTAATTTCTTATCAAATGTGCCCTTTTTAAAGTTTCTACAACATCACCATCTATAAAACCTCATATTCCCCCAAGGCATAGCTTATAATCCTTGCCCCGAGGGATCTGAGGGGGTAATCATCTTCAATGAACTAATTTTTAAAACTTTTAACTACGTTGAAGAAAATGGTTATCCAAAAGTTTTGATTGGATATGTTTGGGGAAAAGGTGGGCGTGAGAGGGGGGGCTAGTTGCCCTCAAATCACTTTCGACTATTAAAAAGGGCACTAGCCCTTTGAATTTCCAATCGAAGGAGCCCTTTTTCAAGTTTCTACGACAAAGTTTTCAATAAAAACCTTATGTGTCCCCAGGGCATAACTTACAACCCTTACCCTAAGGGCTTTGAGGGAAGTGTCATCCTCAAACATATAATTTCTGGACCTTTCAACTACTTTGAACAAAATGGCTATATCAAAATTTTG
This sequence comes from Artemia sp. Qi Xiang Cuo, assembly GCF_049724085.1. NCBI lineage: Eukaryota > Metazoa > Arthropoda > Branchiopoda > Anostraca > Artemiidae > Artemia > Artemia sp. Qi Xiang Cuo. The sequence continues at coordinate 55,602,446 of NC_142799.1, read as the reverse complement.
ATTGGATGTATTTGGATAAATGGTGGGTGTGGAAGAGGTGTTATCTGCATGCTAGTCGCTTTCGACTATTAAAAAGGGCACTAGCCATTTCAATTTCTAATCAAATGAGCCCTTTTTGAAGTTTTTATGACATCACTTTCTAAAAAAAACCTTATATGCCCCCAGGGCATTACATAAAACCCTTGTCTTGAGGGCTGTGGGGGGGTTGTCATCCTCAAAGACCTAATGTCCAGAAATTTCAGCTACGTTGAACAAAAGGGCTATCTCAAAATTTTTATTGGATGTGCCTGGAGAAAAGGTGGGTGTGAGAGGGGGGTTAGTTGCCCTCCAATCACTTTCGACTATTAAAAAGGGCACTAGCCCTTTGAATTTCCAATAGAATGAGCCCTATTTGAAGTTTCTACGACAATGCTTTCAATAAAAACCTTATATGCCCCCAGGGCATAACTTACAACCCTTGCCCCGACGGCTGGGAGGGGGGGGGGTTGTTATCCTCAAAGACATAATTTCCGGACCTTTCAACTACGTTGAAGAAAATGGCTATCTTAAAATTTTGATTGGGTGTGTTTGGGGAATTGGTGGGCGTGAGAGGGGGCCCTTTCAACTTCCAATCGAATGAGCCATTTTTGAAGGTTCTACGACAACCCTTTCTATGAAAACCTTATATGCCTAGGGCATAACTTACGACCCTTGCCCTGAGGGCTTTGAGAGAGTTGTCATTCTCAAAGAGATACTTTCCGGACCTTTTAAATACGTTGAACAAAATGACTATTTCAAAATTTTGATTGGTGATGTTAGGGGAAATGATGGATATAAGAGAGGTGTTACTTGCCCTCCAATCATCTTCGAATACCGGAATGGGCCCAAGTCGTTTCAACATCATATCAAATGATTCCTTTGAATATTTTTTATGACAACGCTTTCTATAAAAAAAACCTTATATGCCCCCAGGGTATAACTTACAACCCTTGCCCTGAGGGCTGTGGGGGGAGTTTCATCCTCAAAGATATAATTCCCAGACTTTTTAACTACGTCGAACAAAATGGCTATCTCAAAATTTTGATTGGATGTTTTGGAAGCGCTGGGTGTAAGAGGGGTGTTAGTTATCCTCAAAATCACTTTCGACTGTTAAAAAGGGCACAAGCCCTTCTAATTTCTATTTGAATGAGCCCTTTTTGAAGTTTCTATAACATCACGATCTCTAAAAACCTTATATGCCCCCAGGGCATAACTTACAAACCTTGCCCGGAGGGCTCTGAGGGGGCTATCATCCTCAAAGACCTAATTTCTAAACCTTTTAACTACGTTGAACAAAATGGCTATCTAAGAATTTTGATTGGATGTGTTTGTGGAAAAGGTGGGCGTGAGAGGGGGGTTAGTTGCCCTCCAATCACTTTCGACTATTAAAAAGGGCACTAGCCCTTTGAATTTCCAATCGAACGAGCCCTTTTTCAAGTTTCTACAAAAAAGATTTCAATGAAAACCTTATATGTACCCGGGGCAGAACTTACAACCCTTACCCTGAGGGGTCTGGGGGGAGTGTCATCCTCAAAGATATAATTTCCGGACCTTTCAACTCCGTTGAACAAAATGGCTATCTAAAAGTTTTGATTCGATGTGTTTGGGGAAAAGGTGGATGTGAGAGGGGGGAGGGTTTGTTGCCCTCCAATTACTTTCGACTATTAAAAGGGGCACTAGCCCTTTGAATTTCCAATCGAATGAGCCTTTTTTGAAGTCTCTACGACAAAGCTTTCTATAAAAAGCTTATATGCCCCCAGGGCATAACTTACAACCCTTGCCCTGAGAGCTGTGGGGGAGTGTCCTCCTCAAAAACATAATTTCTATCTGGAAATCAACTATGCTAAATAAAATGGCTATCTCAAAATTTTGATTGGATTTGTTTGGGAAAATGATGGGCGTTTTGATAAGCCGTAAGTGTAGCTTACGAAGCATAAATGTAAAAAAAATCATATTTTTTAAAGCTGTAAAAAAGTGGGGTAGAGAAGAGTATGTAGTGCTGTGTTGGTCTTGGGTGGCTTGGTGCTGTGACGAATTTACTTGTAATAGTAGTATTAGTTAAGTTTGTTGGTAATTTATTTTTGTCGACTGTTCAAATTTTGTGAATAGACTGTAAAAAATGGACAATTCTTTATTTTGATGAGCCGTAAGTGTAGCTTACGAAACATAAATGTAAAAAAAAACATATTTTTATTGCAGTTTAAAGAAATCAGTAAAACTGAAAGTTTCATGTGATTAGGTGTAAATAGAACTAGATGGAAAGTTTTCAGCAGGTTTCGGAAAGATTGACGGTAAACCGGATGATGTGCTTTCTTTCCGTTCCTACCGCTCTCAGTAGGAATTATTCGTTATAAATTTTTAAGAATTTACGATTTTGTGGAATCTTTGTTCTGATTAAGTGCACTTAATGATTTTTTCCCTATTTGGACTTTAGTATTTTATCATGTTATATTATATGACAATTAAACATGGACTTAATTTGACCTTTATCATTTTATCTTGTTTGCTATTTCTTCCTATTCTTATTGTTTATTATTTAGATCTGATAGAAAGATCTGATAGGAGAAGTGGAAATTTCTCGGGAGGAATCAAAGAGGGATCAAATAAGAGGGAAGTAATACTAATAAGAAAATAATGACAAGAAAATGCTGAATAAGAGAGAGGGGTGGAAATGGGGAGGCCTCGGATTGCTGAATGCAGTGATGAGTTGCTAGGCGTCGGGTGCAAATACAAGTCCTGTATGCTACATGTCATCAGTTTTACCCCTTTATTTTTCATACATTACTTTCTTCTTTTTTTCCAGGGTTTCAAAAGTGATGAAACAGGTCATATTAGGTCATCTTTGCAAGCCCTGTCTGCTTGTATCCCTGTACTCATTGAAAGAAGTGATGTGGATTTGAAAAACATATTTGAATGTATTTTTGTTGTTTCCGCGAATTCGTACTGGCGTATCAAGGTTTGTTATTTTTTATGAAATAGTCAGTTCTGTTGTTTTTTTGTTTTTTAATACTTAAAAATTCGGACGAAACTCTGAATTTGCCTTGTTTTGTTTCTTTCCGTTTTCCTTTTGAAAAATAATAAATTTAAAAAATTACTGAGTCAGTAATAGTATTCATGCCATATGAGCCATTCAAAGGCCAGAGAAGTCTATAATGAACATGATTTAGGAAGTTTGAAAAAAAAAATACATTTCATTACCCTAATTATGAATTAGATACGCACTCTTACTGCTTGTTACGTCAATGTTTAAAATATTATTATTTCATCCTTTAAGGTTGTTGTTGTTCGAGGTTTGACACTTTCGTCCAGTAGCTCATATGCGTTCGTATCACTTGATCTATCTGAGCTTTATATGTTCAATAGTTTGTTTGGGTATCACTTCACAACCGAACCAGTTGCATTACAAATTTGCTATATTAAATTTTATAGCCAAAAAAAAAGAATATAAAAACACAATGTAGGCCTACCCTTCTCATTTACCATTCTAAAAAAAAAATATTGTCCAAGTGTAAAAATACAAACAAATAGCATACAAATAAATTAAATAGCTCTGAAATAAAAGTACAGTGAGTGAATCAAACCAGTTGAATGAACAAATCTACCTGGAAAGTTTGTGCTTAGTTTTCTAGCCCAAATTGGTCAAGTATGATGACCCAGAACAGTGCGCATTATGAATGTTTTAAATGAATTCTCGCAACAATTACTTGATACATTTCTCTTTATCATAGAGATGAACTCTTAAGGTTTATTATGTTTTCAGTTATTTTACTGTTCTGACACCTAAAATCAAAGTTTCTTTACCTTAAATACATTAAATCCCATCTTCTAGCGACTACGGTTGAAAAACCTGTTGATGTCGCCAGGTAACGTTGACTTGATAATCTTCATGTCACAGTTGGATTATCACTATTTACATATATACAGGACGACAGTTCATAACACAATTCATAACAGCAGGACAATTAACACAACTTTCATATTTACAGGACAGTTTGGTTTTGTTGTTGCGTTCACTATATGTATCGGCGGCTGGGCATACTTGGGGGTTAAACGGGGCGGATGGCATCTAATAGATCCTACTCCATGATGCTGGTTCGTCACACTGCGTCTTAAATGACTTGCCGCTCCAATCACGGTCAACACCAACCTTGAAGTTATCAACTTATCTGGCCGACACGGTAGATTCGCTGAGTGAATTCCACAGTGGAACAACGCGATTGGTGAAGAAGTTGAACTTCTCACGCTTTCTGCTAAATTTTTGACGCAGTTTTATGGTATTTCCTCGTGTTCTGGTGTATTCACTGTGATAAAAAACGGGCTTGATGGTGTCACTGGTCATCATCTTAAAAGCGAAGATGACATCTCTCTCTCTCTACAGTACGTTAGGGTAGGTAGGTCGAGCTTTTTTAGTCGTTGCTTGTAGGAGATTTGTTTTTTCGCAAAAGAGAGCCTGGTTGCTCTACGCTGGACCTTCTCAAGAATCTCCATGTCACACTTAAAGTGAGGGTTGGCGACCGACATGCCAAACTCAAGATGGGGACGAACAAGGGCTGTGCAAAGCTTCTTGATAACTCTTGGTTGGTGACTTGTTACTGAACGCTTGATGAAACCAAGGACCTAGTTAGCTGCTTGGTTCCGAAAGGGACTATGAAACTTAGGCTTATCATCAGTTAATACCCCAAGATCACGCTCTTCCTCGGCACTCTGAATGGGCATATTGGCACCTGCAGAGTCAATCATGTGATAAGTATGGCAGGGATTGTTTGGACCAAGACGAAGGACTTAGCATTTGTGTAGGTTGAACTCAAGCGTCTAGGTTTTTACCAACAGTCAGAGGTTATTGAGATCTTCTTGCAGAGGAGGGCAATTTTCTATAGAGGCTGCTGGACCAAAGAGTTTGGAATTGTCTGCATACAATTCCAAGCCATTCTTGACCACCTCAGGAGGGTCATTTATGTAAAGGTTAAACAATGTTGGATCTAGTTTGGTCCCTTGGGGGACACCACTCTTAACGTGAACTGGTGTGGAGTAGATGAGGTCACCTCTTTCATCATATACAGTAACAATCTGGGTTCTGTTGGATAAAACTTTGTTTTTACTTTTTGGTTTTCACAGTTGTCACTAAGTCTGTGGCTTTTATGAAACTTGAATGTGCAAGAGATAACAGATCAAGGAGGCACACTTGTGCCTCTATAAAGAGGCGACCCACCACAATGTTAAGCGATTTCAGGTCCTAGAGGTCGCAGAGAGACGGCGGTAATCGCATTTTGTAGCCCAAGCTCAAACTAAGAAACCTTGCAAAATTTCATCCTCCTCCGACTTTCATGGGGTAAACTAGGCCGGAAGTTTGAAACCTCCACCCAAATCCCCCCTTTAATGTTATCCGATTCGGCTGAAATATAGAAGGTAAGCTTTTTTCGGGCCCGGGAGCGTATACTCGAAATTTCAGCTCAAATTGATCACTCCTTCCCTGTTTTCAAAAAACCAAATATAGCCACTTAAAATTCATCATTTCTTCTTTTTTTTCTTAGCCACGCCTACAGGCCACAGTTCGCAACTGATCGGGGTGAATGAGGACTCATTCGAAGCAGAATTCGACTTGTTAGGGCTTTTTGATATTTTCAGACCGAAAAAATTATCCTCCGAATTTACATTTTCGAGAAACCTCGTTTTCCTATAAGAACCCGCTATTTAGCGGGCTAGCCCGCGAAAACGCGGGCTCGTTTTCCTATAAGAGCCCGCAAGCGATTTCCGGTCCTAGCGGTCACAGAGAGACTGCGGTTATCGCATTTTGTAGCCCAACCTCAAACTAAGAAATGTTCAAAATTTCATCGTCCTCCGACTTTGTCTTAATAGGGTAAACTGGACCGGAAGTTTTGACCCTCCCACCAAAGCCCCCCTTTGACGTTGTCTAATTGGGCTGAAATTTAGAGGTTAAGCTTTCCTCGGGCCCGGAAGCTTGTCCTTGAAATTTCAGCTCAATCCGATCACTCCTTCCCTGTTTTCAAAAAACCAAATATAGCCACTTAAAATTCATTTCTCTTTTTTCTTTTTTTTTCCACGCCTACAGGCCACAGTTGGCAACGGATCCGGGTGAATGAGGACTCATTCGAAGAAGAATTCGACCTGTTAGGGCCTTTTGATATTTTCATACCGAAAAAATTATCCCCCGAATTTACATTTACGAAAAACCTCGTTTTCCTATAATAGCCCATGTTAATTTTTCCCACCACAACCCCCTTTAACGTTGTCTGATCGGGCTGAAATTTAGAGAACAACTTTTCCTAAGGCCTGGAAGCCTATCCTCGAAATTTCAGCTCAATTTGATTACTCCTTCCTGTTTTCGAAAAAACAAATATCAGGTTTTACGGGGATTTGCTTGCTTTAAAAAATAAATTCCATTTACTAAAGAATAATTATAAGTACGTGTCTTTAGTCTAATGGTCTAGACTCCTCTGTCTGGCTCAACACCCGGGTTCCATTTATAGTCGAGGAAAATTTTTTATATGATGAATTTACAGTTTAAAAAAGAAACTCAGTTCCTTTTTTAATTAACTCTCGACACGATCAGCAAACAGTTAGTCAAGCAATAATAAGTAATAAACTGTACAAAAACGTGCAGAAATTATTTGAAAAAAAGAACATTTTCTAAAGAGTTAAAGAGGCTGAGTTACAAGGTCGAACCTTAAAACGTACAGGGATTAGGAGGCACAGTTGGGGCTGCCGCCCCCCAAACCCCCGCTTTTGCAGCCTTTAAATAAAAAAAGTTTTTTAAACTGAAAGTAAGGAGCGACATTAAAACTTAAAACGAACAGAAATTATTCCGTATATGAAAGGGGCTGTGCCCTCCTCAACGCCTCGCTCTTTACGCTTAAGTTTTTATTGTTTAAAAAAAAGAGTTGTGAGAAAGTCAAACTTTAGCGTAAAGAGCGAGGCGTTGAGGAGGGCACAGCCCCTTTCATATACGGAATAATTTCTGTTCGTTTTAAGATTTAATGTCGCTCCTTACTTTCAGTTTGAAAACTTTTTTTTTATTTAAAGGCTGCGAAAGCGGGGGTTTGGGGGGCGGCAGCCCCCCAACTGTGCCTCCTAATCCCTGTACGTTTTAAGGTTCGACCTTGTAACTCAGCCTCTTTAACTCTTTAGAAAACGTAGTTTTTTTCAAATAATAGCAAAATAGATGCGTAGTAGATGCTTATATGCTTAACTCCTTTGTGCCGTACTACGTCAGATGTTACAACAATAGTGCTCTGCAGTATAGGGGATGGTTCATCATTTGTTTTTCTGGTGTTGTGTCTTTTTGTGGTTCTTTTTGTGCTTAAATTGACGATACCCAAGTTATTGCAGTGTGAAAAAGGGAACGAATAAAGATTATTATTATGTTATTATTAATAGATAGAGCTTAAAAAATAACAAATTATAAGCTGATATCCCTTTAGAAATGGGCAATATTTTTTGAAGGGAACTAAAGCTCCTGGTTTGAAGCTAATGCTATTGAAATAAGACATGTTATGAAATATGGTAAATCTGTTCTCAAAAGGTAGCACATGCTCTTTTCTTTCAAGTAAAGCCATTGTGCTTCCCAAACCAAGGAAAAATTTTGCCCATTTAAAAAAGCAGTACTCATTTCTAAAGACATTTCATTTTTATCGTTTATAAACGGGTTGTTCCGTGTATGATCATGGGCCGTGATACCAATGCTCTCAAGTGTTTCCAAATTCCGGTTAATTTTTTTTTCCTTTTTTATAGATAAAATCGAGTTGTATAGAGAATACTCTGCTGATTGTTCAGTGATATAATGTCAACTTGTGATTACCTGATGTAAAAAAGCCCTAAATTTTATATTTTGACTTAAGCATTTGGGTATATCCCCTTGACACAATTACAAGAGTTAGTTTTAGCAACATTCCATGAATATGTTGTTTCTTATTTTAAGCGGTTGAGAAAAAAGTTATACCACAAGTACGAGGATACGAAGAAAATAATAGACTAAAATAATTGGTCCTTAGAATGTTTTATTATATCTCTATCCTGCTGCTCTTTGGTTAATTCCAGGGGAAAAGGTCGCCCCTTTTTTACCCCTTATATATGCTGCTGAAAAGGAAACCAATAATTGTAAACATAATAGTCACACGCAAAATATTTCACTACGTATCTGCCCTTTCAAAGTGGCCCACTTCTTTCACCCTGCTATGTGTAGTGTCTTGGAGTGTAACTAAAGCTGTAATATACCTTGTTTTAAAGTATTTTTTGACACCTCCCTGGGTGTTTTTTTTTGGGGGGGGGCAAGAAGCTGTAAGGTAGGCCTATGTCAGTAAGACATGCAAAATATTTGTAAAGCTTATAAATAGTAAACTGTGATGAACTTGAGGGATTGCCAAATGTTTCAGAAATGTGTAAAAATTTCGGTAAATACCAAGTTTAGCCGCTTATGAATTAACAGGCGTAGGACGTATATTTAAGGATAGCAACTTTTGTTAAGATTCTTGGAATAGGTTGAGAATCTTGTAGTACGATAATCTATGATTAATTGTCAACATCCTTTTTTCTTTTTTTATGTTTCAGTGTTCAGTCCTTGAAGTTATTAAGAACTGCAATTTCACAAAGATTTTCTTCCGAACAAACAATTGTGATATTCAAGGAAATGTGCTCTCCATTTTTATTGATTATCTCTGTTCTGATGATATTCGGCTTAGAACAGAAGCATCAAAGGCCCTTGTAAAGTAGGTTCAAGTTTTCTTACTTTTTTTCCATGTGATGGGTCAATTAGCTTTATGAAGAAGACGAGAAATCAAAAAAGTTTCATAGTTTCATCGTCTTTGAACTAATGTGAAAACCGATCCTAGTGCAAGACAAATACAAAACAAGGAAAAACTATTCAGCAATGAAGCCGCCTCTTGGTAAAATTATTAAATGCTCCTAATATACTGATTTTATTATTGTGAAGGTTATACTTCTGATATAATTATAATCAGTTAATTATAGAACTTAGATTAGACAGTCAATGCCTTTCCACACGTTGAAAATTTCTGAATATTAGAGGACCAAGGTAATTTGTTCATTATTAAAATCAACCATCTGCTAACGGAAACCAAGTCTGTTAATTGGCATAATAAAAGTATAAAAGTATTTTCAATTTATGAATTCCCCGATTTCCAACAAGCTGGAACATTGGTGTTTTTTAGTTCGTTAACAAACTATGTTATAATTAGTGCATTGTCAGAGATATTTCAGCAGTTGTCTAAGTGCTCTAAAAATCAGGTCTTCTTACTTATCCAAAGTAAACCAAAAACACCAGTTGTTTTTTGTTTATTGCTTTCAGCATTCGTGTGAAATGTTTTACGCATATAATGGCAAACAGGTATCTGATTTTTTTTTTTTTTTTCTTATGATTTTTTTTTTTCTTGGAACTTGTCTTGTTTATTGTTTTTAACAATTTCTTGTCAAAACTGTTAACAAAAGTAATTAAAATTTGGCTACTTAATTTTGGGAGCCTAAAAATGAAAAGAGTCGCTTAGTTTGGCTCATTCAGCTCTAATACGTACTCATCCATAAATTGCCTTTTTAAAACCAAATAGAATCTAAAAATTTTTGAAAAAAAGAGCAATTCTGCTAGCCTGAATTCTCTTGTAGGACCTTTTGTTGTTGTTTTTTTTTTTTTTTTTGTTCTTTGTTTTTTGTTGTCGGTTTCTTTAAATTAATTAATTTTCTTTTTTTTTTTTTTTGTTGTTTTTTTTTTTTGTATTTGGTTGTTGTTTTCTTTAGATGAGCTAATTAAAAAAATCGTTTCTTTTCCTTCAATTATTTTTTTTCCCGTTCAAAAAGGCTCCCGGACGTGGAGTCAAAATGTTCAGGTTAGCCTAAAACAACCCCGTTTTTTCTCTCTCAATTTTTGTAAATGGAAAAGCAGTGTGATCTAAGAAACTATTCAACTATTTATCTATTTAGCACAAGCTAAATAGAAAAGTGTCTTCTTCTTGGATTTCTATAATAGTGCAAGTCTGGGATTTATGTAATATCCGCTAATATGTTTGTGAGAGATCACACACTGAGGAAATAAACCGGCATCTAAAAGTGGCAAGCATGGGTGTCTATTGGGTACTTTCTACGACTTTCTTCATGTTGTAAAATGATATTTAACTGAGACCCTGTTTTCGCCTTTGTATAATAACTAATATGATTTCCTTTTGTATATTTAACTGAGACCCTGTTTTCATTTTTGTATACTTAACTGAGACCCTGTTTTAGCTTTTGTGTTTTTAACTCAAACCATGATTTGGTTTTGTATATTTAACTGAGACCGAGGGATTTGTCTAAAAAAAAATTTTTTTCAACCTAAGAAGATTCTGAAGAGTTTGGATGATTTTAGTCAACGACAGAAGTTAGAAAACAAAAAGTTTGCCTAAATGTTTTATAAAATGTTTTTACTATTAAAATAAGCCTTGTCGATCTTTAATATTCAAGAACAAGTAAATATTATTGCTAAGCACGTAGATCTTAATTTTTCAGCTATTCTTTAGGTTCAAATTTATTTACGCTATTTTGTTTTATTTCTTCTAAGATAAAGATTTGAGGAAAGGTGCAAGTCCGTAAGTTACTTCAGAAACTCCTCTCCAACTCTGACTAGTCCTAGTTACAGAGCTTGATAAAATGCTGCTGCTTATATTTATTAAATGTAGGTCCAATCTTCTTTAATTGCTGTGACCTATTTGTGATTACAAAGACCTCGACCCCGACTTTTATGTGCTGATAATACCCAAATCAGCTATTAGGTTTTTTTGTGAATGACAAAGGCTATTCAAAATAGCAGGTGTAAATATGTACTAATTAATACTGGGAATCTGAAAATACAAAAAAAAAGCTGCAGCCAAAATAAAATTAGGTCCTATAAAAGTGTAAATGATATTTCTAGCTATTAAATACATACATTTCAAATAATTTATCTTGTGATGTAATTAGCATTGCAATTGATGAACGTATATTCACTAAAAAAAACTGTTTTGTAATGAAAGTATCACTAATCCAAACGCCCTTTAGCATTCACATTTTAGCTAATTTCGACCGGCAGCCAAAAAAGCTGCCGACCTCTTTAATATTTTTTGGACTCAACTGTTTAGCTTTTATGTTAATTTGACACTTCATCCATTTTCTAGAACTGTCCCGAAGTTTTTCGTTCCGTCAGCCACTGTAAATAATTCATTAATAATGCTATCGACTGTAAGAGGTGACGTCATAGACCCTGATTTTCCTAGAATAACTGAAGAAGTGTCGCGTCTTCCCTCTTCTTTCATTCCTAATGAAGCAAATATTGCTTCAGCAAGAAGTTTAAATATAGTTTTGAAGAGGATCTGGGTTGAGATATCACAAACTGAAAACAAGGACTCATTGGTAAGGTTCTCTCTCTCTGAAGTTGAGTATAGCCTAACTAGATTAGGAATAAAAATTTGTTGGTTGTGAAAACAACGATGCTGTGTTTCAATCTCCCTGTCTGCTTTTTTTCCTTTTTTTCTTTTTTTTGAAATCACGTATTATCCCAAAGCTATTCGATTTTTTGCCCGTCAATACTTTTTTTGAAATTTGGGGACAAATGAAAATTCATATAAACTACTGTTTCTGCTGTATCTGTTACTATTGCTGAATCTATTGTTTTCTTTATGGCCTATTTGAGATAAAATAGTGGCAAATGGAAATCCTGATGTATTTCGTCTTCTCTAAGATTCTTCTCTTCTAAGATTCTCTCTTTCTAAATTTGAGCATAGCCTAACTGGATTAGGAATAAAAATTTGTTGGTTGTGAAAACAACGATGCTGTGTTTCAATCTCCCTGTCTGCTTTTTTTTCTTTTTTTTGAAATCACGTATTATCCCAAAGCTATTCGATTTTTTGCCCGTCAATACTTTTTTTGAAATTTGGGGACAAATGAAAATTCATATAAACTACTGTTTCTGCTGTATCTGCTACTATTGCTGAATCTATTGTTTTCTTTATGGTCTATTTGAGATAAAATAGTGTCAAATGGAAATCCTGATGTATTTCGTCTTCTCTAAGATTCTTCTCTTCTAAGATTTTCTCTTTCTAAATTTGAGCATAGCCTAACTAGATTAGGAATAAAAATTTGTTGGTTACGGGAACAACGTTGCTCTGTTTCAATCTTTCTGGTTGTTTTTTTTTTCTTTTTTTTTTGAAATCATATATTATCACATAAAGCTATGCGTTTTTTTGGGTTTTTTTTTTTTGCCGGTCAAGAATTTTTTAAAAACTTCAGGACAAATGGAAATTCATATAAACTACTGTTTCTGCTGTATCTGTTACTACTGCTGAATTTATCGTTTTCTTTATGGCCTATTTCATATAAAATAGATAAAATAGTGTCAATTGGAAATCTTGATGCATTTCGTCTCCTCTAAGATTCTAAGATTCTTCTCTTCTAGAATTCTCTTTTTCTAAGGTTGAATGTAGCCTAACTAGATAAGAAATAAAAACTTTTTGGTTGTGGAAACAACGATGCTATGTTTCAATTTTCGCTTTCTTTGTTTTTTTTTTCGTTTTTTTTTTTAAGTAAAGCATGATAAAAGCTAGACGATTTTTTTGCGGGTCAGGATTTTTTTTTTTTTTTTTTTTTTTTTTTGAAGCAAAAGAAAATCTATATAAATTATGGTGTGCAGCTGAATATGTTGGCTTCATTATGACATATTTTATATAAAGTTGTGTCAGGTTTTCTGTAAGTTGGAAGACCTGAAGCATTCCCGTCCTAATGCTCAACGGTTTTTCCCGCCCTTATTTTTATCTTCTTTTCCTTTCTTCGTCTTCTTTCTTTTAAAACTATGTTCACATAAAAGTAGCTTTAGCTTTTCTATATTCTGACCCTTTTTATGTTGCTGTCCATTAAACCGTCTTTTATAGGTAAAGAGTATTTCATAAAAAGTAAAAACAGGGACGGGGTATTGAAATTGGAGCCTCTGTTGCGGGAGCAGAAATCTCAGCTTAAAAGAAAAAAAAAACATCACATCACCCAAGAAATGAAAGTAGAACTTTTAGTAGAAATAAAATTAAGATAAAATTTGAATCAAGTTGAAAGCCTCCAGATGCCAATTACAAGTTTCCTTTATAGCAGCTGCTTGATATAATAGTCTTTTAAGTTTTTGTTGATAGTCTATGCATTTCCATTCTGACAACTGCTGCTATCAGAATTTGAAGTTCTGGCAACTGCTGCTGCTAGTATTTGCACTCTAGTGCCACCAGTGCCGGCACTGATGCCACAAGTGTAGGTATCGTAGGCCGCGGTCTCTCGTGAACGATTAGTGACTGGCCACATACTTCTACTAGCTTTGCCTTCACCGGTATTTTTGCTGCAGTGTGACTAAATTTATAACCGGTGCAGCTATTACAAGTGTACTACCCATAAAGACTAACTACAACAATATTTGGCCGACGGTGAAGCCCGTAATCCTCCTTATTAAAATCTTATCTTCCCTCAGCAGCGATATCTCAATATAGTATAGGACCTCTTTCCTATACCTAAAAAATTCTTTACTGTCTCTCTCTCCTCCTGGAGATTTCTTTACCTAGCCATAGTAAAGAACGATGTGTGCACAATGTATTGTTTATTTCTTGGTCTTAGACCAGGGCACTGCGTATCGATGGAATTGTGGTATAAACTTCAAAAGGCCTCATTCTATTGGAAATTGGAGTAGATAGTAGCATTTTTAATTTTCGAATGTGAGTAGACGGCAACTAGCCCCCCCCCCCCCGCCCATGATTTTCTCCAACACACCCATTAAAAAATTTGGGGTAGCCATTTTGTTCAGAGTAGTTGACTTACAGATAGAAAATATGTTTTTGAGGAGGACATTCCCCCACAACCCTCAGGGCAAGGGTTTTAAGCTATGCCCTGGGGACATATAAGAACAATGTCGGCACAATGTATTATTTATTCTTTTTCCTTTAGACCAGGGCACTTCGTATCGAAAAAGTTGTCGTAGAAACTTCGAACAGGACTCATTCAATTGGAAATTGGAGTGACTTTGTGCCCTTTTTAATAGTCGAAAGTGATTGGAAGGCAACTAACACCCCTTCCATGCCCACCATTTTCCGAAATACAATAAAAATTTTGAGATAGCCATTTTGTTCAGCGTAGTTGATTTCCAGATAGAAAATATGTTTTTGAGGAGGTCAATCCCCTACAACCCTCCGGGCAAAGATTTTAAGTTATGCCCTGTCGGCATATAAGAACGATTTTGGCACAATTCATTATTTATTATTTTTTTTCTTTAGACCAGGGCACTTCGTATCGAAGAAGTTGTTGTAGAAACTTCGAACAGGACTCATTCAATTGGAAATTGGAGTGGCTTGTGCCGTTTTTAAAAGTCGAAAGTGATTGGGAGGCAACTAACACCCCTTCCATGCCCACCATTTCCCGAAATACATCCAATCAGAATTTTGAGATAGCCATTTTGTTCAACGTAGTTGATTTCTAGATAGAAAATATGTTTTTGAGGAGGTCACTCCCCCACAACCCTCAGGGCAAGGGTTGTAAGTTATGCCCTGTCGGCATATAAGAACGATGTTGGCACAATGTATTATTTATTGTTTTTTTCCTTTAGACCAGAGCACTTTGTATCAAAGAAGTTGTCGCAGAAAATTCGAAAGGTCTAATTCAATTGGAAATCGGAGTGGCTTGTGCCCTTTTTAATAGTCAACAGTGAATGGAGTGCAACTAACGCTCCTTACACGCCCACCATTTCTCAAAACACGTCCAATCAAAATTTTGAGATATCCATTTTGTTCAGCGTAGTTGAATTCCAGATAGAAATTGTTTTTGAGGTGGACACTCCCCCACAGCCCTCAGGGCAAGGGTTGTAAGTTATGCCCTGGGGGCATATAAGGCTTTTTATAGAAGGCGTTGTCGTAGAAACTTCAAAAAAGCCTCAATCGATTGGAAATTCAAAGCGCTAGTGCCCTTTTGATAGTCGAAAGTGATTGGAGGGCAACTAAACCCCCTCTCACCCCCATCTTTTCCCCCCAACACATCCGATCAAGGTTCTGGAAATTAGGTTTTTGAGGACCGCAGCCCTCGTGGCAAGGGTTGTAAGTTATGCCCTGGGGTATATAAGGTTTTTATAGAAAGCTTCATTATAGAAACTTCAAACAGACCTCATTCAATTAGAAATTGTAATTGCTAGTTCTATTTTTAATAATCGAAAGTGATTGGAAGGCAACTAATACCCCTTCCACGCCCACCATTTTCCCAAACTCATTCAATCAAATTTTTTAGATGGCCTTTTTGTTCCACGCAGTTTAAAGTTCAGGAAATTATACCTTTGAGCAGGACACTCCCCCCACAGTTTTCAGGACAAGGGTCATAAGTTATGCCCTGGGGGCATATAAGTTTTATTGAAATCTTTATCCTAGAAACTTGAAAAAGGGCTCATTCGATTGGAATTTCAAAGGTCTAGTGCCCTTTTCAATAGTCGAAAGTGATTTGAGGGCAACTAACCCCCCCTCTCACCCCCACTTTTTCCCCAAAGACATCCAATCAAAAGTTTTAGATAGCCATTTTGTTCAGCGTCGTTGATTTCCAGATAGAAATTATTTTTTTGAGGGGAACACTCCCCCACAACCCTTAGGGCAAGGGTTGTAAGTTATGCCCTGGGGGCATATAAGGTTTTTATAGTGTTGTCGTAGAAACTTCAAAAGAGGCTCATTCGACTGGAAATTCAAAGGGCTGGCGCCCTTTTTAATAGTCGAAAGTGATTGGAGGGCAACTAACCCCCCTCTCACGCCCCCCTTTTCCCTAAACACATCCAATCAAAATTTTAAGTTAGCCTTTTTGTTCAACGTAGTTGAAAGTTCTCGAAATTAGGTCTTAAGGGCAAGGATTATAAGTTATGCCCTGGGGGCATATAAGTTTTTATTGAAATCTTTGTCCTAAAAACTTGAAAAAGGGCTCATTCGATTGGAAATTCAAAGGTCTAGTGCCCTTTTCAATAGTCGAAAGTGATTTGAGGATAGCCATTTTGTTCAGCGTCGTTGATTTCCAGATAGAAATTATTTTTTTGAGAGGAACACTCCCCCACAACCCGCGGGACAAGGGTTGCAACTTATGCCCTGGGGGCATATAAGGTTTTTATAGAAAGTGTTGTCGTAGAAACTTCAAAAAAGGCTCATTCGACTGAAATTTCAAAGAGCTGGTGCCGTTTTTAATAGTAGAAAATGATTGGAGAGCAACTAACCCCCCTCTCACGCCCACCTGTTCCCCAAGTAGATACAATCAAAATTGTAAGGTAGCCATTTTTTGCAACGTAGTTGAAAGTTCTGGAAATTAGGTCTTTGAGGATGAGCACCCCCCAGAGCCCTTAAAGCAAGGGTTTAAAGTTATGCCCTTGGGGCATATAAGGTTTCTATAGAACGCGTTGTCGTAGAAACTTCAAAAAGGGCTCAATCGATTGAACATTTAAATGGCTAGTGCCCTTTTTAATAGTCAAAAGTTATTGGAAGGCAACTAATACCCCTTCCACGCCCACCATTTTCCCAAACTCATCCAATCAAATTTTTGAGATAGCCTTTTTGTTCCACGCAGTTTAATGTTCAGGAAATTATACCTTTGAGCAGGACACTCCCCCCACAGTTTTCAGGACAAGGGTCATAAGTTATGCCCTGGGGGCATATATGTTCTGATTGAAATCTTTGTCGTAGAAACTTGGAAAAGGGCTCATTTGATTGGAAATTCAAAGGGATAGTGCCCTTTTTAATATTTACAAGTCATTGGAGGACAACTAACCCCCCTCTCACGCCCAACTTTTCCCCAAAGACATTCAATCAAAATTTTAAATAGCCATTTTGTTCAACATCGTTGATTTCCAGATAGAAATTATGTTTTTGAGGGGAACACTCCCCCACAACCCTTAGGGCAAGGGTTGTAAGTTATGCCCTGGGGGCATATAAGGTTTTTATTGAAAGAGTTGTCGTAGAAACTTCACAAAAGGGTCATTTGATTGGAAATTCAAAGGGCTGGCGCCCTTTGTAATAGTCAAAAGTGATTGGAGGGAAACTAACCCCCCTCTCACGCCCCCCTTTTCCCTAAACCCATCCAATCAAAATTTTAAGTTAGCCTTTTTGTTCAACGTAGTTGAAAGTTCTCGAAATTAGGTCTTAAGGGCAAGGATTATAAGTTATGCCCTGGGGGCATATAAGTTTTTATTGAAATCTTTGTCCTAAAAACTTGAAAAAGGGCTCATTCGATTGGAAATTCAAAGGTCTAGTGCCCTTTTCAATAGTCGAAAGTGATTTGAGGATAGCCATTTTGTTCAGCGTCGTTGATTTCCAGATAGAAATTATTTTTTTGAGAGGAACACTCCCCCACAACCCTCGGGACAAGGGTTGCAACTTATGCCCTGGGGGCATATAAGGTTTTTATAGAAAGTGTTGTCGTAGAAACTTCAAAAAGGCTCATTCGACTGAAATTTCAAAGAGCTGGTGCCGTTTTTAATAGTAGAAAATGATTGGAGAGCAACTAACCCCCCTCTCACGCCCACTTGTTCCCCAAACACATCCAATAAAAATTTTAAGATAGCCATTTTGTTCAACGTAGTTGAAAGTTCTGGAAATTAGGTCTTTGAGATGACAACCCCCCACAGCCCTTAAAGCAATGGTTGTAAGTTATGCCCTTGGGGCATATAAGGTTTCTATAGAAAGTGTTGTCGTAGAAACTTCGAAAAGGGCTCAATCGATTGTACATTTAAATGGCTAGTGCCGTCTTTAATAGTCGAAAGTTGTTAGAAAGTAACTAACACCCCTTCTACGCTCACCATTTCCCCAAAAACATCAAATCGAAATTTTGAGATAGTTATTTTTTCCACGCAGTTTAAAGTTCAGGAAATTATACCTTTGATTAGAACACTCCCCCCCCCCCCACCGCCTTCAGGGCAAGGGTTATAATTTATGCCCTGGGGGCATATAAGTTCTTATTGAAATCTTTGTCGTAAAAACTTGAAAAAGGGCTCATTCGATTGGTAATTCAAAGGGCTATTGCCCTTTTTAATAGTCTCAAAAGTTACTTGAGAGTATCTAACCCCCTCTCTTGCTCACCTTTTCCCCCTCTCTCGCCCACCTTTTCCCCAAACACATCCAATTAAAATTTTGAGAAATCCATTTTGTTCACCGTAGTCGAAAGTTCTGGAAATCATGTATTTAGGGGGTGACAAACCCCCCAGAGCCCCAGGGCAAAGTTTTTAAGTTGTGCCCTGGGGGCACATAAGGTTTTTATAGATAGAGTTGTCGTAAAAACTTCAGAAGGGGCTCATTCAATTGGAAATTGAGGTGGCTAGGGCCCTTTTTAATAGTTGAAAGTGATTGGAGGGTAACTAACCCCCTCTCACGCCCGCCATATCCCCAAACACATCCAATCAAATTCTAGATAGGCATTTTGTTTAACGTAGTTGAAAGTTCTGGAAATTAGGTCTTAGAGAATAACAACCACCCTCACAGCTCTTAGGGTAAAGGTTGTAATTTATGCCCTGGGGGCATATAAGGTGCTTATAGAAAGCGTTGTCGTAGAAACTCAAAAAGGTCTCATTTGATTGGAAATCGAAAGGCCTTGTGCCCTTTTTAATAATCGAAAATTATTGGAAGGCTTGGCATTTTTATAGTAAAGATCGATGTGATTATAATGTATTATTTTTGTTGTTGTTGCTGTTTAGACCAGGGCATTTCGTATCGAAGGAGTTGTCGTAGGAACTTCGAAAAGGGCTCATTCGATTGAAAATAGAAGGGCCTGATGCCACTTTTAATAGTCGAAAGTGATTCGAGGGCAACTAATCCCCCTCCCACGCCCACCCTCCCATTATGTTTAAAAACTAAGTATTGCCTTAAGATTAAATCAAAATGCACTGTGTTAATGCTAATTCCCAATAAGGCATCTCAGCAGTATCTCTAGAACGACTGAGGGTATTATGTTAAAACTTTCGGGGCTACTTCTGGTCTTAAAATTTAACCAAATCAACATAACGTAAGTGTATCCAAGCTGTCAAAGAAAGTAAACAGATTTTTTGCGAATGTTAACAAGTTTTCCATTTCAGGTCACCTAGAGGAGGTATGAGACTAAATTAAACACTACTGTTTGTGTCCAGATTTTTAAAAGGGTGTATGTTGTTAAAAATTGCTGGAAATCTTTCTCCAGCATACAAATAGCAAGCTAACTATAAATTCTTATAAAAACGAATAGATTTAAAGTATTATTTTCTTTTTCCCTGAAAAGATTATGTCAATATAAAACGAACAGAAATTAATTAAAAAAAGAATTTTCACAAAATTAGTTTTTCAAAGAAAAGTAAAGAACTTCATTAAACAAAAAATTAGCAAAAATAAAAAACAAATAATCTACCAAGCGTGAAACTCCCACAAATCAGCATCGATGAATAAATGAAACCCAAAACGAACAGAAATTACAATAAATAACCGAGTCAAACTCTAAACGAGCAGAAATTAGCTAAAGTTGGGCTCAAAACCCCTATGCCTTCCCAAAGCCAGAACATAATTTGCACTTCACTGAAGAAAATACAAATGAATGTGCATTGTCAGTTTAATATACATATACTGATATTTAGTAATCAAAATGTTAATATTATTTTATTTATTAAAGTTATAAAAGTATAAACATTTATATTTTTTCAGTAAAGACAAAATTGTGTTCTGGCCTTGGGAAGGCATAGGGGTTTTAAGTCCAACTTATGTTAATCTCTGCATGTTTTGTGTTTGACTCGGTTATTTATTGTAATTTCTGTTCGTTTTGGGTTTCATTTATTCATCGATGCTGATGTGTGGTAGTTTCATGCTTGGTAGGTTATTTTATTTTTGCTCATTTTTTGTTTGATGGAGTTCTTTACTGTTCTTTGAAAAACTTATTTTGTGAAAAAGTTTTTTTAATTAATAAATGATAAAAGGAAGATCCATGTAGAAAATTAGAAAATCTTATTATTTAAAGATCAACTCAAAAACGTACTGTTAATGATCTTTTTCTTCTCTCTCTGGCGAGAAGTGTGCGACGTGGAGCTCACGAGTTCAAGCTAATCACAAACCTCAAGGGGCAAACCCGCGTCCGACCGCCACTCCAAATCGATGGCTTACGATCTCCACCATTTTTAATCGCGAATCACTGGTTTTTGATCATTCGATTATTCATCCCCAAAAAGTATATTTTTAAGTTAAGCTATTTAGTGCGACTACGAGAATTTACGAAGGAAAGGCCATGAGAGCTTAAATGGTATTTAAAAGTAAGCGAGTAAGGGCTGAAATAGACTTCCAAAGTGGGGATTAATTTAATTTACAAAAATATGTAAATTAAAATTTAATTTATATATTTATATGATAATCAGGGCCAGGGGTCCAAACACTGGTTTGGTCTGAATTCAACATCCAGACGGTATAAAATATTGGAAAATGTATGATGGTAAAGTTGAGCCACAAAAAAAAAAAGAAAAAAAAGAAAACTACATTCCAGCCTTGTGCTGAACTATATTAATAGCAAAATGTTTGCTCCTTGACTCGTATCTCACTCAAGATTACACGTTAGATTAGTTTATTTCTACCAGGCGAGTGGAACTGTTTGTATGAATGTAAAGAGTGGAGAAAAAAAAATGATCAGCTGGACTTCTATTCCTGTTCAAATAAAAAACACTATTTTCTTTCTATGTAAGGTAATTGTTTTACAGACTGAAAGTGACTCTCTATCCGTTCCATATCATTCTTTCTTCTTGTGCTGCTTGTAGGAATAGATAGAAATGAATCTTATAATGCTCAAAGTGTTTTAGCCATGTCTTCTGGGCTTAAGCAACAGCATCAGTATGTAATCAACTGGCAGTTAATAGTAGGGAACAAAAAAATGTCTTCAGATATGTATATCAGCAATAAGTATGCTTTTAATTGGTTCATAGGTGTCTCACCCTTAGAAGGAGTTGCATAAGAGGATTTGTTTGGGTAGAGGGTTGAAAACAAAAAAAAATGTAGCTATGTATCCATTTTCAAATCCTCTCTGGGTGGGGCTCAAGGTACCGATTAAGGTTGTCCGGGGAATGGGGATGGTATCGCCCATGTGCATATGTATGTAACTTATCACTAATGCCCCATTCTGTTTTAGGAGGGGTATATCCAAGCTCTTGAAGTGTTAGCAAGCACCTTTACGCCATGCTCATATATTTCTTGCTGGATGAGTATGGGAGGAAGCCATCCTGCCTTAGACTTGCTCAATGGTCATGTAGCTGCTGAGAATATCAACTGTTTGAGTCAGCTGCTTAGTCTCTCCGGAAAACTTTTAGCTGGTGGGTGAAGTGTTTATTTTAATATACTGCTCTTCACAATTAGACTGACAATGTATGGCTCCTTAAAAGGACGTGGCAAAAATTAAAAAGTAAAAGGTAAACTTTGACACTAATGAACCAGAAAGTATTAAATGAAAGATAATACTTAAATCTCAAGAGATACAGAACATTATCCTTCTCCACAAGAACTTCCTTCTGGAGCTAAGTTCAACATAAATCATCGTACCAACTGACTTGCCAGATTCGAACTCTTACATTGCATTTGTACAACCATTCAGTTTCTGCAGCAGACTTACTTGGAGGAAAGGTTTCAAGTTTGAATCCTGGAATCTACTATGTTTTCAGAAAAGGAAACGTCTCAGATATTTCACCCTGAACCCGCTAGTAGGAAATAAGCTTGTATGCAGGAGGGGGAGAGTATTTGGAATATTGTACCGAAGTTTCGAGATTTTCCCTATAGTTGCGTAAATTTTTAATAAAATTTGTCGTTTTTTGCACTTTCTTCGAAGTCCCCCCTCCCCCTCTTGCTTGAAAAATAGTATTTTCCCATTGTATAAGTAACTCTTGGATGAAAATAGGTAGGCAAATTCGAAAAAACAAGCTCAATTGTGTTTCCTTCTAGGTCAAAATTCTTACTTGAAAATAAATTCTCCAAGTATGTTTGTCGTCATGTAAAACTCTAATTTTGTCTAGCGTTTTTTTTTTCGTTTTTTTTTATAAATAGACTATAATATTGAATATACAAAATCCTTATCTAATACATTTTTTTTAATTTTTATTCTTTTCTTTCTTTTATCCTGTAGTGTTTGGTCCATATTGAGATATTCCATACGTAAGTCCTTTCCTCCTTTCCTCGTTTTCTCTTTCTTTTCATTTCTAGAAAATAAATGTGTTACCTTCATTTCTCAAATAATTTACCTATATTTCCTTTCACTATTTTAACTTTTCTAACCTTTAACTACTCCTATAAAATCCCAATTAAAAAAAATAGAAAAGAAACTTCCTACCGCTATCAGATACATTACCTGTGCGTTCCATGGCTACTATAATCTACTTTTTTTGTCTCCATCTACTCATTTGCCCTATTCTTCCTGCGGTTTCAATCGGTTAACTTGCTTCACAAAAATTTCTCTTTTATTTTTTATTATCGACGAAAGCAAGTTGCTGCTCTCTTCGTACTATAATGAAATATTCTTTCACTTCAAATAAAACACTTCTCTAACCATAATATGAAATATATCTTTAACCTTATTTTTGGACAGAAATATTCTTATTCTATTATATCTAGCAAATAATAATAATAATAATATATTGAAAACCTGTCGTATACAATAAATGTACAATGACAGAGTATACAAAAATGCGAAAAGAGGAAACAAAAAGAAAACCTACTAAAAAATAACAACAAAAGCAACAACTTCTTAAATAGTATACAAAATAGTACGAAAAGAAAAAGCAGAAAGTTAACATACTCAAAAATTACAACAGAAACAACAACTTCTTCGAAAATAGCAACCAGGACAACAACTTCTGAAAAGAGAAAAAAAAAGAAAAAAAGGAAAACAAGCGGAAAAATTAAACAAGCAAACTTGCCCACTCGTGTTTTAGAATTGCTGGTTTTGTTTTTTGCCGGCTAATAAGTGTCTCAATAGCTAGATTTGGGTCCGCTATGTTGTAGCGCCGAATCAGAAACCTATTTTTTGTCCAAGGTGGCAAATTTAGTAGGTACTTGGCAAAACGGAAAAATAAAGAGCGGATTTTAGACTTTTCACGGTTTGCCAATAATTTCCAGAAAGAGGTCACATATAATATATGTGGCAGAGCTGTAGCGTTGTAAATACTTGCCAGTAGTGGACGGTTAAATCTTAGAGTGGATTTAACGATCAAAGCATAGGACCTGGAAATTCGCCGTTCAAGATGTGAGATTAGGAGGGAGCGGGTATGCTGTAATGAGGTACCTATTGGCTCTTTGCACTTGAGATCAAACTGGTCTCCAAAAATACTAAGCAACAACGTAGAACGTAAACACCTAGATAAGAGCGGTTCATTCAAATCGCAATTGAAGTCACCAACTAATATGCATTGAAGGCTCAAGGATCTAATACGGTTAATACACTGGCCGAGTTTATCACTAGAATAAGTAAAAGCGCGCTCCGAACGCTCATCATGGTAATTTGTAGGCAAATATACATTAATAAAAACACAGCCCTCAACACGAATCGCCAGAAAATTATCATTAACTTCAAATACACTAGATCTTAGAGTGGAAAGAAACGAAAGGGGCAATACCACCGGAGGGTCGCCCTTTCCACTTAGCTGCTTCGCTGAAACTGAATAAACCGATACTGAACTATTAAAACTAAGAATACTTTTACTGCGGCTTGTGATGAAATGTTCTTGTAAACAGACAACTTCATTTTGCTTAAATACAACATCTAAGATTGGAATTTTATTCGCGAACGAGCCATTAATGTTCCACGATAAACATTTAACTGCATGAGCTTCAGATGTCATTTCTTTTGTGGGTTACTGTTTGAGGGACATTTTACTCTGTAACACGTGTGACTGCCGATTTTGCATTCGACGCAGAATTTCGGCTGTCTGCATGGTTCATCTCACGTAGAACGATGTTCATTCGAGGCACATCTAGAGCATAAAGGTTCAGCCGTACACTGGGAAGCGAGGTGACCCATTTTGTGACAGTTATAGCATCGTCTTGGCAAGAACATAAACGGATCAGCAGGTAGACGCTCGTAGCCGATAATCACCAAAACACTCAGAAATTGTTGGAGCTCACTAATAGTGTCAAAATACACTTTGAAAGGACGGAATTTTCCGCATTGTTCAGTCTTCGTACTATTCGGGATACGATTTTTTAGTCCTTTACAGTTTATATCCTCAGGGACATTTCGAAGCATAGGTATGTGCAGGGGTTCTTGAACAGCAATTTTGAGATCGGGCTTGGAAGATTTCGTTTTCTCAACGATTTTGCTGGTGCAGCTTTCGACCTGACCATAAGCTTCCATTCGTTTGCAGATTTGCGAAGTTCGCTAATGTCATTTGTTTTTTCACAGAAACTGTCTATGAAAGCTTTCCGATCATTTGGGCCATTGAGTTCCTTGGGGGGATTCTTCAAGACAACAGAATAGGAAGGATCTTTGGGCTTGGACGTTTCAGGTGCACCACGACTGCTTGTGAAAATACTGACGGCTGGAGCGGACTGGGTAGCTAAAAAACTATTAAGCTTCCGAGAGAGTTCATTTACTTTAGCAGTAACTATTGCATTCACCGCTGCTCCGATGACCGGAACCGAGCAGGGGTTAAAGATGACAAATTTTGGCATTTTGACATTATTTTTCGCAGCTGCTACTAGAAGTTCGCACATTTCAATGATATTGTCTTCATCTTTAGAGTAGGTCACAAGACGATTCGTAATATTCAACTCAGTATGAAGAATTCGCTTTGCCTTTATAACATCCTCATGTGTATAGAAAGTAACACACGCTTTTACGATAGAGTCCAATTTTATTCCGCCTGTAAGTGCTTTCGTAACACAATTCAGTAACGGATTCAAAATAATTTTTTCACTTTCAGCCATCGTAGGTCCAAGCGTAATCAAATCTCAATGTAAAGTCGCAAAACAAAGACTTACTCGCAAGGGGGGCTTTTTTAAGTCTCCCCCACTTTCCAATAAACGCCTTCTAATTATCCAAATGAAATAATCCAATCCAAATGAAATATTACAAATAGTTCAATCACACAGCCTGACAGTCAATATAACCAAAAACCGGTTGTTTTTTTTCAACAGATAATCTTCTCAGAAAATAAGAGGTGTTAACTGCATGAATGCTTGACCTTGACAAAACCAAGAATAAAGCCCGGAAAACTAGTTTTTGAGACACAGGATACTTCAGGTTTAGGGAATGGGTGATTTTTCAGTTATAATTTCCTGAATTTAAGTAAATAAACAAAGCAACTTACTTTTACTAATCATTTCTAAGACCAATGAACTCGTATGCCAATTGGCAATGTCAGGTGAAATAATTCTGCAAAAAATGGGAACAAACGAAAAGAAATCTAAATGGACCGTACCCACTTTTACTGTGAGAAGAAATAAGGTATTTTCAGATCGTTGTGGCAGAAGCTGTAAAACTGCTATCGGTTTGCCATCATCTATGTAGCTCTTAACATCGATCAGCTATCCAAATTTAAGGGACGGAACAGATGTTTTCAGAGCATAAAGAAAATGTGTTTAGTCCATTAATTTGAAAATGTAGTAACGGTTTAAACCATGAAAATATTAAAGATGTCCAGTTTTTTTTTTCAAGCTGAAGAGATTTTCCTAATTTTAGCTAAAACATTATTATTACTACTTTTTTTTTATTTAAATTTTATTTTCTTTATATTAGAAGCTTCCTTGGATTGACTGTCAGCCCTGCTGTCTGCAATCTTTGTAGCACCATTTCGATATGTCGCATGTGGTCCTCGAAAGTTTCAATGAAGATCACAATATCGTTGATGTAGCAGCGACCGAATTTCAAATCTCTGAGAACACGATCCATGAGCTTTTGGAATCGTCCACTTCCTCCTTGAATCCCGAATTCCATTACGAGAAACTCATACAGACCAATTGGCGTCACAAATGCTGTCTTGTGCCTCCTATTAGGGTGTATTTTTATCTGACAATATCCTCGGGTTAAGTCTAGCTTGCTGATAAATTTAGCCGTTCCTATTCCCTCAAGGATCTCATCCGTGCGAGGTAATGCGTAACAATTCTGCCTTGAAATTTTATTTAGTTCCCGATAGTCGGCACAAAACCGCACCGTCCCATGTGTCTTTGGTACTAGTAATATCGGTGACACATAATCACTCTCTGACGGTCTTATGATTCCTTCTTGCAGCGTCTTAGCCACTTCGGTTTCTACCATGTGCCGTTTCGCTGCTGGAACTCGATAGGGTTTTTTCCGCAGCGGTGGCCTGTATCGATCTCATGCATCACGAGATCGCTTTTCCCATCTCTGTCCGAGAGGGTCGCTCTGTATCTTCTCAAGATTTTAGCTAATTCCCTTCTCTGACCATGACTCAAAATTTTATATATGGATGTCTGGAGGGCTTCTTCGAAGTCTCCGTCATTTCCTGTACCCTTGTAGTCTGTCATCTCTTCCAGACTTGTGTCCGCAAAGTTGTTTCTGCTTGAATAAATAATATTTCGTTCGGATTTGCCCTGTGGTGCTTTCTAAGAAGGTTTACGTGGAGAAGCTTTGACTTCTTTTTCCCCCGGGGAAATTCGACTAGGTAATCCACACTTCCGGATCTTTTCAGGATCTTGTATGGGCCTTGCCACTGTACCTCAAGTTTGCTATTTCCACACGGTAAAAGGACCAGCACTTCCTCTCCCAGTTCAAACTCTCTGGGTTTCCGGTTGTGATCATACCAGGTCTTTTGTCGTTCCTGACCTGCCAATAAGTTTTAATGTGCAGTATCGGTCCATTTGCTAAGTCATTCCCGCATATTGACCAGGTAACTGGCTACCGATTCACACCTTTCTTTTTCTCCTCTCACTCCTCTCGTAACACATCTAGTGGTCCTCTTACGTGATGCCCATAGATCAGCTCGAATGGTGAAAAACCTATCGAAGCCTGTTTAGTCTCCCTCTAGGCAAACAAAAGATATGGAAGATACTAATCCCTCTTCTTCGGCTCGTCTCTGACAAATGTTTTTAGCATCCGCACCATAGTGCCCATTTAACCTCTTAACCAATCCGTCCGTCCCCGGATGGTAAACATTGGTACGAAAGGGTTTAATGCCAAGGGCCAAGTATAGTCTCTGCGTCTCTTGGGAGATGAGGTAACATCCATTGACGGTCAGAATCTCTGAAGTTATCCCCACTCAAGAGGAAAATTTGATCAATTTGTCAGCTATCTTCTGTGAATGGGTCGACCGAAGCGGTTTTGCCTCCAGATATCTGGTTTCATAGTTGCTTATCACTAGGATCCATTTGAAACCAGTTTTACTACGCTCTAGAGGTCCCACCAGGTCCATTCCTATTTTATGGAAAGGAGTTTCAATGATTGGGAGTGGTTTTAATGGCACCTTCTCTATCTGGCGTTCTGGCTGTCATCTGGCAATCATGGCACTGTTGGCAATGGTTTGCTACGTTCAGATAAACATTCGGCCAAAAGAATCTATCTTGAATCCTGTCGGTAGTTCGTTACCTGCCCATATGCCCTCCCATAGTTGAATTACGAGCCGGTTTCAGCACGTCTGTTCTGCAGGCTGAAAGAAACACTAATTGCCACTTCTGCTCGTCCCGATCCCCATCATCGACTACTCGGTAAAGGATATCATCACTTACATTGAAATCTATTGCCTCGACCTTAGCCTGCACCCAGAATTCTTGCAATGTCTCATCCACCCTCTGTAACTCAGCAAAACCTTTCCCTTTCTCTCCAGGTTTGGAGCCTCCTCTCCGTCTAACTTGCTATGAGAAGCGGCCTTCCTTTCACTACGATTCTGCCCCTGACTCTTCCGTGCTTTTCCTCCTCCAGAAAATATTGAGTCGTCGAAGTCAAACTGTCTTGCCTCCGAAATATCCGTTTGTAACTCAATCAGCTTGCTTGCTCTGGCTCTCGTTGTCATAAACACATCAACTTCCGAATCTACCAGCCTCGAGAATACTGGAAAATTTCGCCCTACCAGGAACTTCTTTGGGATCCGATCTGAGACTACAATCTTCAATGGAAGTTCAATAAGCACACCATCTGCTTGTTTCACCCGTACGTTCACTACTGTCGTTGGGTATTCGTGTGTGTCACCATGTACACATTTTAAGCTTCTAGGCTCCTCCCAGCACCATGACTCTTCTTGTACCAACTCCGAGTGCAGAACTCTTATGTCCCCTCCACTGTCCAATATCATTTCAACATCCCTTTCGTCTACTTTGCCATGAAGCATTACCGCTGCCCCTGCTGACTCCTGGCGATCGGGCCTTTCCGGGCTCTCAGCCAGGAAACCCTGTCGTGTATTTTCTGGCTGCTGCTTTTTCCTCAGACAGTTCTTCGCAAAGTGTAAAATGTCATCATACACAAAGCAGGCTCCTCGGCGATTCTCGCGCGAGCTTCCTTCCTTGGACTCAGCTCTCGCTTGATGACTTCTCTCTCCTCCTTTACGCTTGCCATCCCATCAAAACTCCTCTGTTTTCTTCTTTCCTTGCCCGGACGTTTGGTCTCTGTTATCGCCACCCGTCTTCAAACAATCTTTCGTTGTTTTGCGAGTTGGGGCGCTAGCTTCAGCAAAAGAAACAGCTTCCTTTCGAGTTTTAAACTGCCTCTCCCGAAGGGCTATCTGCAGGTGGTGCGGTACTGCCTCGGCAAACTGTTCCACCTGTAAAAGCTCAAAAATTTCTTCTAAATCCTTCAGTGGCACAACCACTCTGGCTGGCCGGGTGCTTGTTGCCGCCAGGTTCTCTGCCTGCACACTCAGTGATTTTAGACTGAGCTTTCTATTGAAGTTGGTTGCCAGCTTCCTTCTGAGTTCTGCGTAGGACTCCTTTTCTTCTTTTCTTACACTTCGGAAGCGTATGCGATACGTTTCATTTGTGACAGAATATTTCTCAAGTATTGCTGTCTTAACTGCATCATAATCAGCAGATGTATCCGCCGATAAACCTGATATTATCTCCAATGTGGGACCGGATAGAACTGGATACAGCTGTGTAGCCCACTGTTCCCTAGGCCAACCACTTGCCGTCGCAGTGCTCTCAAACACGCTTAAAAGTGAGTCTTTGTCATCACTATCTGTCAGCTTCATTAGCTTGGGCCTAATTGTGGATTGTATTGTTGTAGGCTGCTGCTGATTTGCCGCAGGTTGACCCGCCAAGATTTTTGTTAGGGTGTTTAGTGCTGTCATAAGCTGATTAAGCTGTGCTGTATCCATTAGAATCGGATTTTTATTACCCAAGATCTGAACACTTGCTGAAATTTCTGGCAATACCTCTATCCCTACCTTTCCTGCCGCTTTCTCTGTCCTTGCCTTACTATCTTCTGTTTAGGCTACTATCTTCTGTTTTGAGCTTAAGCAACGAATAGGTACTATTTGATAGACAAAGATGGCTTTAAACGATTATTTGCCTGTTATTTCAAGCAAATTAATGGTCCTATGTCAATTCTAAATTCTTGTTCAACTTTTTTTAGACCGTAAGCGGGCGTGCCTTCTTTGCCTCTCATTACAGGCAATCTAACGGTCTTATGTCTATTTTAAATTCTTGGTCAATATGCCTGAGACTCTAGGCAGGCATGTCTTTCCAAAAACTAATAAACAAGTATGTGTCCAATAAGAGAGCCATGCATACTCTTGCCAATTACTCTTTCCCCAGCCATCTAAACATTTGCCTCTCAATTACTTGGACTATCTGTCTTGGCTTTTCTCTGTCTACAATTAGCCATGCCTTGATGCAATCTATGCAACCTATTGCAAAATACTTGATAACTTCAATTCAAAAACTTCACAACCTATCATTCTCCCATCTTGTAAGGATAACTGATCCCTTCCGCCGAGCTCTCAGTCCCACGTACGACCTCTGTTATATTTGACTGAAATACCTGTTCTGTCTTAGAGTTAAACTACTTAAGAGGGTCTAGTTTAATCCTCCTCGTAGGAATTGCTGATGCTCCGTCGTTTAGAGTGTCGGGTAATTTCACGTGAACTCGACCCAGTAAAATGGACCTAGTCTGTCTCACTGACTCGATAGGATTCTGGGGCATACGACTTCACCCACCTTAGGTTACAAAAAGTTTTTATTTTCTTATACTAAAATAAAATTCCTGTAATCTCTCTAAGGTTTACGAAAATATTGCCTTTCTTTACCGCCCCATTTACCGGCAAAATGTCACTCCAATTTGTTGACAATTAGGAAAACGGGAACATTTGGTAGCCGAGTTTTCAAGATATAATCAACTGGAAAGTGTAGACTTTTCTCAAAAGTCTAAAAGGAGAATTGAAATGCTATAAAAACAACAAAATTGTCGTAACGTAAATTAGTTAATCAAGTTTAGACTTTTCTCAAAAGCCAAACGAAAAATTGTAGTTCTAAAAACACCAAAATATCGGTAACGTTAATTAATTAATTATTTTTTACTTCTCTCAAAATCCTAAACGGAAAACTAAAATTATACAAAACAACAAAATGTCGCTAGCGTGATTAAATTATTTACCGTTAACTTAAGAGCTCTTCAAACGGGATCACTTGCGGGAATAGTTGACACTTTGTCCCTATTCCAGATCCACCGTTCAACGCCTCTCCAAATTAAGGGATCTTATCCCGCCGCCAGACACCAAATGTGGCAACTTTTACCACAGCAACCAATAATTAGAATCCAAGTCCTAAAATTGATCAAACAGTTCGTGGTAACGAACTGTAAGTAAGGAGCGACCCGGCTCAATGGTAACCGAAACTCTAGAAAACGGGTTTTTGATACCAATAGATATATCAAAAGAATCAGATTTTGATTTTGATTTCAAATATATAATTTTCATCAAGTTTAATACCAACCATCAAACGTTACATGCCTGAGAAAATGTGGCTTATTTTTAAAGACATAAGAGAAGACACTTGAGATACGATAGAAACTGGCTGAGAATCTCATTATCAAAATCGGAGTATTAGAAAACCTTACCTTAGATTTTTCAATATCATCTATAGAAAAATTTGGAATATTACATTTTTTTCCAAGAATAAAGATAACGGTTACGTGTGTATTTGTTTGTTTTTTTGTTTTTTTGTTTGTTTTTTTTTTTCCCAGGGGTGATCGTATAGACCCAGTGGTCCTAGAATATTGTGGGAGGGCTCATTGGAACGGAAATTAAGAGTTCTAGTGCCCTTTTTAAGTGACCAAAAATAATGGAGGGCAACTAGGCCCCCTCCCACGCTAATTTTTTTCCCACAGTCACCCGATCAAAATTTTGAGATAGCCATTTTGTTCAGCATGGTCGAAAATATGATAAATATGTCTTTTAGGATGACTTAATCCCCGAAGTTCCCAGAGGGAGGGCTAAAAGTTATGAACTTTACCCATTGTTAACATTTCGTTTTGGTTTTTGGGAATTATACCGAAGTTTTCTGGAGGTTTTTTTTCTGGTTGTGGGAGGTAAGGGTGGGTCGGTGGTTATGTTGGAGGATCTGTTCATGAAGGAAGTTTTCATGGGGGAAGGGAAATTGCCATGAAGGGGGCGCCGGACTTGCCAGCATTATTTATTGGTTATTGGGAAGCATACAACCAATTTCAGGAAGGATTTTTTCTGGAGGGGGGGGCTAGAGGAGGGGGTTACTCTGGATAATATTTCCGTGGAGGATGTTTCTTTGGGGTAAGGGACATTTCTATGAAGGGGGCGCCGGATTTCCAAGCATTATTTAAGAAACATTCAGAAATTAAATTAAAAAAAATAAGTTTTTTCAACTGAAATGTAAGAAGGAATATTAGAACTTAAAACGAACAGAAATTATAACATATGTGAGGGGTTCTCTCCCAAGTCAATACCTCGCTCTTTACGCTACAGTTTTTTTTAGTGCTTTCAAAAGAGCTATCTATTCTAATTAAACGGCCTTTGTGATTCAGGGGTTTGTGAATAAAAATTTGTTTTAACTTTTAACGTAAAGAGCGTGGTATTGACTAAGGGGAGAACCCCTTCATATAAGTAACAACATATACGTAATAAAAAAACAATAAAAAAACAAGCGATACGGCTCAATAGTATTCGAAAATTTTAAAAACAAAAGTTTGATGTCAATAAATGTATCAAAAGAATGTGTTTATAATGCTGATCCTAAATATATAAATTTTATTAAGTTTAGTATTACTCATCAAAGGCTACGAGCCTGAGAAAATTTACTCGATTTTTTAAAGAGGGGGAAACATCCCCTACAAGTGAAAGAATTTTAATGAAAATCACACCGTCAGATTCAGCGTATCAGAAAACAATATTACATAGGTTTCAAGCTCATATCTGCAAAAATCTGCAACTTCGTATTTTTTGCCAGAAGAAAAATATACGAATATAGAATTTATTTAAGTAATTTAATTTTTTAAGACATAAATTTATAAAAATAAAATTAAAATTTTTATTAAAATAAAAGATTAATTAACTAAAAAAATATCATAAATTAAATAAAAAAAAAATTTTTTTTAAACTGAAAGTAAGGAGCTACATAAAAACTTAAAACGAACATAAATTATTCCGTATATGAAAGGGGCTATCCCCTCCTCAATGCCTCGCTCTTTACAATAAATTTTGACTCTGTCTCACAACTTTATTTTTTTAAACAATAAAAAAATTTAGCGTAAAGAGCGAGGTGTTGAGGAGGGGACAGTCCATTTCATATACGGAATAATTTCTGTTCGTTTTAAGTTTTAACGTCGCTCCTTACTTTCAGTTTAAAAAACTTGTTTTTTTTATTTAATCTCAATCAGGAACCCTTATCGCTATCTAAATTCACAAAGTACAAAGATTTTCAAACAAAGGTGTTTATTCTTCAAAGTTCAGGAAAGGTCTACGAATTTCATACAAAACCAGACTAGCTCGTATCTCGGCTCTCTGCTAAAACAGGTAATTAGCCTTTTTCAAGTCACACACTTACGAATTATAATCTGAGAAAATAAATATCACGACGTGAAAATTTCCAACACAAAAGAAAAATGATAAACCATCACAAGAGTACTGCGGTTAAAACTGGTGAATGTTTAACTCAACCTGATAGAACCCGAACATGTTCAACTCAATCACGTGCTGCTATACCCCATTCAACTCAAATCTCGTGAAAATAACTGAATTCACATTAGTATTGCAGTGATAAGAAAATACATAGCTAAATTTTGATTTTAAAGGGTGGAGTTTTTTTTTCCAGATATCTGAGACTGAGTAACCTGGAAAAAACCCAAATAGCAAAAATAAGAAATACTTAAAGATACAATTTCATACTAAAATACAAATTCATTTTGAACCTAGTTGTTATTACGTGTAACAAGAGACGTATTGTTGAGGCAATTAGGGTTAACTTAAATGGACGTTGAACTATATCAGGAAAATTTGACTTGAATTGTGGAGGTTCAGTTGTAGTGGGTTAAATTATATGTAGTTGAGTGAAATATGGTTGAGTTGGTTAAGCTAAGTAGGGTCGAGTTTAGTGGGGTTAACTTCAACGGGTCTGAGTTCAATGGATTTGATTTTGATGTGATTAAGTTAAATATGACTTTAGTTGAAAAGGGGGTTGAGGTGCAGCAGGGTAGGGCTGACTTGGGTTGATACAATGGGGTTGAGTCACAATGGAATTGGTCAAATTTTTGTTCTCTTCTTTCACCTCTTTTCTGACCATTATTAATTTTAGCAGTAAACTTTTATTTATACCGCAACTATTTATGAAGCCTGTCGGACCAGAGGCATAAAAAAAACATAGCGTATGCTCTTTTGTAGGAATCCGAGAAAATACCCCCCCCCCCCAAAAAAAAAAAAAAAGAAGAAAAGAAAATAGCCTTGGAAACTTTCAGCTCTATACTCGAACTGTGAGACAGAGTAGGGTACAATTACCAAAATTATAACTCTGGTAATACTCATTTACACATAGAAAAAATCCGTCCTCCGATTTAATTGAATTCTTTTCCGCTCTGAATTCCTTCCGTATGCGAAATAGTATGATATTTTTCTCCACTAATGCAACTTTTCGCCAAAATCTTTAATCTAAAAAAAAATGTTAATATTGGGCTGGAAACTAAGATGTTGAGACTGATAGTCTTATGCTTTAGCATTTGAGTTGGCCCAGCATAGGGCTCTGCAGCATCTTTGTTGCATTAATATGCACGATTAAAGGGACTCCTATTAACGGGCTTTCTTAGCGACAACGGCAATGCCAATTGTGTATAAAATAGAATAGAATTTATTTGCGCTAAAAGCCCATTGGCCATGGCAAAAAATATAAAACAAAGAACAATTAAACAGAAATTACACAAACCCTACTGAAACGTAGCTCTATGGTTCATCGAGAGACAAAGGAATCGTGCCAAACTTCTGACACCCATAAAACACTCGCTAAACCAAACGCTTCAAATCTCTATCACTCAGGTCCTCATATTCACACATCAAGTGATATACATTCTCATTTAAACCTCCTCACATTGGACAAAAATAAAAAGATGTATATTAAAAACGCTGTGAAACTGAATAGCTTGCCCAGTAGTAACATAGATAACCAGCAACAGTCAGATTTTGGCCAAAAAAATGAAATCATTTATGTCAGATTTCTTGGGGGCTACTAGAAGCTAGGATTCTACACATTAAATATTAGATTATTTGACTCTAATGAATTTTGCCAATCTTATTTTTGCATATGAGGTTAAAATTATACAGTTGCGTAACTAGCATTGTCTGGTATTGTTTGGCCTTAATAATTTTAAAGGCTATTTGAATTACCAGTAGAGTTTTAATGGTCAACACTGATTTAAAACATTAGGTAAACTAAAAAAAACCTCCGATCTTAACAGAAAATCGAATGTATTTTGGAGGTGCGATTAGGTTTAGGTTCCCTTTGAAATTTTTGGTATGTTAGGCTTTAGACCTAGGTTAGGTTAGGTTATAGTATGCTTTTCTACGATCTTGCAATTTTAATTATTCATCATAAGATGACAAGTTTGATAGATGAGATTCAGCTTTCCTCATCTCCGAATTAAATTTTTGGAATTTACTTTACATTTTCCTTTTTAAATTGAAAAAAAAAACACTTTAAAATTGCATTGAAACCATTGAAAAAAGGAAAATTATCCTATTTTTAAGCAAGTTTAGATCATTCACTAAGAAATTATCTAAGTTATATCTCAGTTCTGGATCGACGACTCTATTGACTTAAGCCAAATGAATCTAAAAGTATTTTGTCATTTCGGAGCAAGTTGCAATTATAGGCTTTTCGTAAATTCGTAGCTTTACAGGGATCTGTTTTGAGTTGTTTTGAGGTGAAGTCCCTAGCAAAGCTGCTATTTTAGACCTTGAACCCTTAAACTGCTTTAAAGAAGAAACATGTTTTTTGTGAAATATTTTTTAAATATTATTTTGTTGCCAATAGACAAGACAAAGCATAAAATACACATATTTGTATTATAAGTATGTTTAGAATTCGTTCTGAGGTCGTAAATGGTTCTTTTAATATCTGTAGGGTCCATTAAAAACTTTTTTCGAAAGTTCTTATATTTCCAGACCCCTAAAGACGCTGTTCTTGGAAAATTTGTGCGTCTTTTTTTTAAATTCAATATTTTTTTTCTATGATTATATTGTGTTATTAATGCGATTTCGTGACACTTGGAGCTTAGGAATATAAAGTATTTGGTTAATAGGTTTTTGGTTTATATAGGGTATTTAGTGTCATAAAGGATATTTGGGTTTGGGCCTTTTTGTGCCCCAAAACCAAATATTTACCTTGCTGGGGCCAATATGCTGTTGATTAAAAACTGGGAAAGAGATAGAGAGAAGGAGAGGGGAAAAAGAGAGGACCTGCTGAAACGGAGAGCAAAACTAAGGAAACGGAGAAATAGGAGAAAAGGAGGTGTAATTCTAGGAACAGGAGGATAGATGTCTTAGTTAATGACTAATTATGAGAAGAAAGAGCGAAAGTCCTGTGATTATTTCCAGCAATTTGTGCACGAGCCTCAATTGTCACTGCCTAGTTAGAGTTTCAACCAAATTTCTGGTACTTAAATAATTCATACCAACTTTTCTCAATAAGGGTACTCCAGAAACATAGGCTTGTATAGAACGTCACGAATTTTCAGCAAGAAAAAGTGAACTATGCTATGATGAACATTGGATCTAGATAACTTGTTATGCATTTAACTCATTTTGTGACATTTGCTTTGCAGCGGAATCAGTAAATGGAATAACCAGAAATGACCCAGTTTTCGAGTGTCATAGAAATGGATTACTTGACACGGCTATTAGGATTCTTTCTGTTTTTCATGCTGTTTACGACGATCATTTTGCTTCACTTGCGCCTCAGAAAGCTTCAACTTTTCCTCGTCATTTCCTGTCGCCTACGAGGAAAGTGGGCTCTGATAGAGGTATTGTGATTGTATTCATATATTTATGTTTAGTTCTATCAAGGATGTTCTATGTAGAAGCGGGAATGTTCGTGGCTGTTGCTTTGTCAACGTAATTAGAATACTATTCTTTTGAACTTGAAGTTTTATTATATTTGATTAATATTTTTGAACCAAAAGTTGAAATCAAATAGGATGATCCTGTTTGTATTGGAGGATCTGAAACTTACTTTAAGAATGAAGACATAATAGATTATGGTTAAGATTCTAGATGCTCCATTGTTTTCTTTTTTCATGTGTACTAAAGATATAGTTTTGAGAGGACTCAACTTCCCGAGGGCTTAAAATAAATATAAAAGGTATTAAATTAACGTGAAGCTATCTTCTTGATCGATCTTCTTGCTACTCAACATTGCCTCTTCACCTTCATTTATTCCTAGTCTAAGAGACCTAGTCTTCTTAATATTAATTTTAAGACCTATTCTTGCACACTGGATTTTCAAAACCTCAAAAAATTCATTCATTTTGCTAACATTTTTATCTAGGCTACTCATATCCTCTGCATAATCTAAGTCTAGAAGAGTTTTACCTTCCCATTATACCCCATGCTCTATCCTAGCTTCTGCCGTCTATATAAATGTAGATATGCTGGATGCCTCCTGAAAGGTCCCCCAAGTTTGGCTTTTTATAAAACCTAACTGTAAAGTTTATCAGCAAACCCAATTTTCATAGTTTTCTATATCAAACAGTTCATGGTAACGAACTGTAAGTAAGGAGCGACCGAGCTCAATATTGACTGAAACTCCAAAAAACGGGATTTTGATACCAGTAGATGCATCAAAAGAATCAGATTTTAATGCTGATTTCAAATATATAAGTTTCATCAAATTTAGTCCTACCCATCAAAAGTTACGCCCCTGAGAAAATGTGGCTGATTTTCGAAAAAAGGGGTAAAGACCCCCTAAAATATATAGAACTGTAATAAAAATCACACCATCAGATTCAGCGTATCAGAGAAATCTACTGTAGAGGTTTCAAGTTCCTATCTGCAAAAATGTGGAATTTTGTATTTTTTGCCAGAAGAAAGATCGCGGATGCGTGGTTATTTGTTTTTGTTTGTTTGTTTTTTTTTTTTTTTTTTCCCAGGGGTGATCGTATCCACCCAGTTGTCCTAGAATATCGTGGGAGGGCTCATTGGAACAGAAATTAAAAGTTCTAGTGCCCTTTTTACGTGACCTAAAAAATGGAGGGCATCTAGGCCCCCTCTCATGCTCTTTTTTTCCAAAGTCATCCAATCAAAATTTTGAGATAGCCATTTTGTTCAGCATGGTCGAAAATATGATAACTATGTCTTTTAGGATGACTTAGTTCCCCAAAGTCCCCGGGGGGAGGGCTGAAAGTTATGAAATTTACCCAATGTTAACATATAGTATTGGTTATTGGGAAGTATACAGATGTTTTCAGAGGGGATTTTTTTTGGTAGTGGGGGGATGGTCGGGGGTTATGTGGGAGGATCTTTACATGGAGGAAGTTTTCATGTGGGAAGAGACATTGCTATGAAGGGGGTGCCGGATTTCCCAGCATTATTAGAAGATCAGAAATTATCTATAAAAAAAACAATTTTTCAACTGAAAGTAAGGAGCAACATCAAAACTTAAAACGAACAGATATTATTGCGTATATGATTTGGTTCGCCCCCTAGTCAATACCTCGCTCTTTAAGCCAAAGATTTTTTATTACTTTGATAAGAGCTATTTTATTCTAATAAACGGCCTTTGTGATTAAGGGGGTCATTTTTAAAGAATTGCACAAAATTCGAACTTTAGCGTAAAGAACGAGGTATTGACTAAGGGGTGAACCCCCTAATATGCGTATTAAAAATATATGAATATAGAAGTTCGTTACGTAAGTTAATTCGTAAGTTACGTATATTTATTACTAATAAAAACGTTCGTAAATAAAATTAAACAACGTTTGAGAAAGCCATTTAACCAAAGAAAAATAAAATCAATATGCAAATTTGATGTTGATTATTCATGTACGGGTGATCCAAAATAAAAACCTGCATTAATTCAAAAACGTTCAAGAATTAAATAAAAAAACAAGTTTTTTTTAACCGAAAGTAAGGACCGACGTTAAAACTTAATACGAACAGAAATTATTCCGTATATAAAAGGGGCTTTCCCCTCCTCAACGCCTCGCTCTTTACGCTAAAGTTTGACTTTCCCACAACTCTGTTTTTTTAAACAATAAAAAACTTTAGCGTAAAGAGAGAGGCGTTGAGGAGGGGACAGCCCCTTTCATATACGGAGCAATTTCTGTTCGTTTTAAGTTTTAACGTCGGTACGTAATTTCAGTTAAAAAAAACTTGTTTTTTTATTTAATTCATATAAAAGGTCCTAAGTCAGTGATGACAAACCTATAGACACATGTTGACGCTGACATGCGAACTCATTTAGTGTATCTTGCATCGACAATGTGTCGACAAGCAAAGTTTCAAGCATCTCACATATGTCAGAATGATCAGCCATGCTCAAGGTAATGCACGTGTGTGAACGGTGACGCGTGAATTTATTTTGGGTTACCATGCATCGGCGATCTTCAGAGCCAAAAAGAAAGTGTTAGCCTGCACATCTTTTGGCGCAAAAAAAGTTCTTTTTAAACCTTTAATTTAATTTTTAATTTTAATATTCTTTTGGAATGTAAATCCTAATCTAAATTTTTACTTAAAAAGTTCATCAAGTTTTTCAGAGGACTCGGATTTTCTGAGTTTTTGAATGCGTATAAGGCCCTAAAATATAGAGTACAAATTCAAAATCGAACAGTGCAAGCCAGTACACTCTAGAGTATCTGGATTTTTAATCCAATTTGCCATAGAATAAACTGAAATAGGGTCAACCCTCTGTATGTTACGCTTTAATTATACCTCTATCTTGGTTTTCGTTTCGTCTATTAATATACTACAACTGAAGAATATAAATACTTATATATATGTATAAAAAAAACTTCTCTTCAAGTCAATCTTCTGACCTGCCCATGAACTTGCTAAAATAAATTGTCCTAGGGGCGTAGCAGGAAAATAAAAATGTTCTTGACATTGTTCTGTTGTTCTTGATGAAAAAAGTTCCGGTTATTCGCATGAACGAGCTGCACGACCAATACTGATCAATATGTACAATCAATATGTATAATATTGCAATTCAGTGTGTATTTTTCCTCGTCGCGCTGCTACTGAAGTCACTGTTAATGAAAAAAAAAATCCTGCAATCCTATATTTCCACAATCCTCCCCTCATTAAACTCCAAAAAAATTGAATTAAATAATTAAAGCCCATAATTGACTTTATTTCTTAATTCTTCAAACCTTTGTATTTCTTCAGTTTAATTACCAATATTATTCCATTTTATTCCATATATATCCATTTTATTATTCAATTTTATTCCTCGATAAATGAACAAGAACTTTACCCTGCTAGTGATTATAATCGGAGCATACAGCTCGTACCTCGGGCGAGTGCTGTGAATGTGGTAATCACGCTTATCCTGAAACATACCTGAGAAGCATAAAAGTAAGTTATTATTATATTTAAAAAGGAATAGTAAGCTATAAGGATCTCGGAAGCATGTAGCCGGTAAATTTTTTAGCTCTCTGTGCTCCAGTTTCACAGGACCAGTTGAAAATTTAGTAGATCGTATTATTGGTAAGAGATAAGTCGGATCACAGAAAAAGAAACTTGCATGGCACTTGAGTGTACAGAAAAAATTTAGGAAAAACAAACGATTGAACGAGGTAAAAAAAATTTTAGGTTATAAGAAATGAACATTACGGTAGAGCAAAGAAACTCGAAAATGACTTGAGACCTCAGTTAATATTAATTAAACAGATT
This sequence comes from Artemia sp. Qi Xiang Cuo, assembly GCF_049724085.1. Lineage (NCBI taxonomy): Eukaryota > Metazoa > Arthropoda > Branchiopoda > Anostraca > Artemiidae > Artemia > Artemia sp. Qi Xiang Cuo. The sequence goes on along the minus strand of NC_142799.1, from coordinate 55,562,158 downwards.
GCAACTTTTTGTTATAAATGATAAACTGTTGAGGATAATGGACAGTAAGTGAAGAGCAGCCCTTTCAATAGCAACTGTAATTTTTTCATGGTAGAAATAGTAGAAAATTGCTATTTTAAATTTTGATCAAATATTTTGGTGGGTCATAGGAGGCAGGTATAGAAAATGCACGAGAAGCAGGCTGATTATCCTCTAACCTTCCAAGAATTTTAGAAAGAGAATTAGAACTTTCAATTTCCAATAGAAAGACTCCCCGCTGAAGTTGCTGCATCCATTTGTTCCATACGAAATGACTGGAAAAAAGAAGTACATCAAAAGCATATGGCTCTTTACTTAGTCAACGCTAGAGCGAAACGTTGAGCACGAAACTTTTATATCAGCATACACATAGAAAGAATCTTCTTTTAATGCTAGTTATCGGAATTGAAAATTCGTTGCAGATGTCTTTGCACTTGAAATAAATCTGAATACAATATTAAAAGTGACATTGATCGACTTTTAAGAGCAGTGAAGGCAGAACAGTGGAGCCATATTAAAACACGAGTTTTCAAACTTATAGAAGAACTAACAGAAGTGTCCAAACTTCTGTAAACAAACAAAAGTTTTTGCAAATAAAAGTTGGGTTGCCGACACCTCAGACCGCCCTGAAGGCTAGAGTGTCATTTCATTTCTACTGAAAATTGTAAATAATTAGTTTTTTTCTATTTAATTTTAATGCTAATCAGCTGTCCTGAAAAAAATATTTTTTGAACAAACACTTTTTGACGGTTTGTTTAGCTTTACTATTTTGAAAAGCGATGTATTTCTGTCACTTTTTTTCCTTTTAATTATTTTTCATTCAATGATATAGAAAATTGATAGATAAATAAAACTTTTAAAATTTCAATTGGCAATTTTTAATCTTATCAGTTTAATGAAGCGTTAGTGTTTTCTAGCCTTTGGTTTTTTTTAGGGGGGGGGGGGTAGAACTCAACTCTTTAACTATTGTAGTTTCTATTCGTTTTTAAGTTTTGACGTCGCTCTTGATTTTTATTTGATAAAACGTACTTTTATTTAGCTTGAACAAGAACGACAATCAATAGCCAGGAACAATAACTTTTTGTCAAAATTTTTTATTTTAACGCTTGAGGAAATTAGGGACTAGTCTCGCTATACTTTTGAAACTGCTGCAGTCGATTCATCTGCTCTTCTTTCATTTTTGCTTTGCTGCTCGATCTTTACATTTCTCCTATTTACTTATCTGACAGCAGGCCTAATCATAGCTAAATGCCTCGGTGGATTGTTAAAGCTGTATGTTTTACTATTTTTCTCTCTTTCTCCTTGATTGCCTTATCCTTAGTTCCTATTGAAGAAATCTCTGAAACAAGGAAAATTCGCCAGTCTTGTGCAACTTGCGATTTCTTTTGCGCTTCTCTTTCCAATAAATTTCATTAGTAAAATTTAAGATGTTGGTGCTAAGGTACAATAAAAAGGTAAAACGGAGCAGAGATTAAAGCTAAAAGAAAATGAATCCTGCTCTTTTTGCCAACCAACCTTAAAAGGATGAATGTTTTAATTTACAACCCTAATTGATAAAACCATGTAAACGAACCTTCCTTTCTCCTAGCTAAAGTCTTTTCAATGGAGTCACCTCGTTCACCCTAACCAAATATTACAGAACGATCAATAAATTCTATAAAGGGTACTTTGCTGTTGTAATCTATGTAGAGAGAGAATAATGACTGCCAGAAGGTCATATCAACGGATCCTTTTTTTACTTTTGTCTTGCTCTTTTTCTTGTTTCTTTCTTTTCCTTTGTTTTACTTGACATATAAAGCAAATTTGGCTCTATTTGAGCTTGTGTTAGCCTTTTGAAAATAAATCAAAAAAACGTTTTTTAACTAAAATTAAGGAGCAATATTAAAACTTACAAGGAGCAGAAATTATTACGTATATGAAGGGGGGTTATCCTCTTCTCAACACTTCGCTTTTCACGCTAAAGCTTTTCGGCACTTTTGTAAAAAGTCACTTATTGTTCTAATAAACGACCCTTGTGTTTCAAGAGTCGTTTTTAAAGAATTGGAACAAAATTTAAACTTTAGCGTACAGAGCGAGATGTTGATGAGGGGCAAATCCCCCTCATATACGTAATAATTTCTGTTCCTTTTAAGTTTTAATATTGCTCCTTACTTTCAACTGAAAGAACTTTTTTTATTTCTGATCGTTTTTTAAATGACGCCAGAAAATCTGGCTCCACTTTCACGGAAAAATCCCCCTCTTCATTGAAATATCTTCTGAACAATTCAGCCCGGAGGAAAATTTACACCGGACAATTACCCTTAACACCTCCCCGCGCAAAACTGAGTCAGTAAAGAGATAGCAAGACATATAAAGAAATTTCGTGTAGGAATTCTGGCAAACTCCCCCAATTTGCAATTTCCCCTGAAAAATTCACCCCCTGGAAAACTCCCTCTTCATGGAAAATTCTCCCCGTGCAAAATCCCCCCCAGCAAAAAATTCGTCCTCCCCTCCCCACCCGAAAACTGTATGTATACTTCCCAAAATACTAATACTATACACATACTATACGTGTACAATGGACAAATTTTATACCGTAAAAACCTTTCCCCAGGGGCTGTGGGAAGAGGGGGTAATGTTAACTCCAAGGACATGATTATTAGGCCTTTTAACTATGCTGAACAAAATAGAAATCTCAGAATTTTGACCGGACGATTTTGGGAAAAAGTGGTGTGGGGGGGGGGGCCTAGTTGCACTCCTATTTTTTTGTCACTTAAAAAGGGAACCAGAACTTTTAATTTATATTAGAATGAACCCTCTCCCCATGTTCTAGGCCCACTGGATCTAGTCCCCACTGGATCCACCCCTGAAAAAACAAATCACGCATCCGTGATCTTTCTTCTGGCAAAAAGTATAAAATTCTACATTTTTGCTCATAGGAGCTTGAAACCTCTACTGTTGGGTTCTCTGATACGCTGAATCTAATGGTTTGATTTTTATTAAGATTATTCGAATTTTATGGGGTGTTTCCCCTTTTTTTAGGAAATCATGCACATTTTCTGAGGCTCGTAACCTTTGATGGATGTAACTAAATTTAATAAAACTTATACATTTAGGATCAGCATAAAAATCGAATTCTTTTGATTCATCTATTGGTATCAACATTCCTTTTTTTAGAGATTCGGTTACTATTGAGTCAGGTCGCTGCTTGCTTACAGTTCGTTACCACGAACTGTTTGAAATATTGTCTTATCAACTGGTCTTCTGCCATCTAGCTATTTTGCTTGGCTAGTGGGTGCGGAACAAGAAGAGCTAGATGACTCTGCGGTAACAATTTGCCACCTCAAGAGAGCTGACTGAAAGCTTCAAACCTTATAATCAGTAATTGTTCCATTGAAAAATTTAGTAAATGAACTAAATAAAAGTTGCGATATTGTTTGAAATTATATGGCTAACTCTTGAGTTTTCTGGGTGCGAATCATGTGGTTGTGACTCCACGATGACCCCTATTAGATTTTTCTCAGGATCTTTTCGGGTATAATTTTTACTTACCAAGGATTTTAATTACAAGGATCAATCTATACGATCAATACTGCTGACAGAATTGGATAGTTTTGTCTTAATTCATACCTATATTGTAATAGATGGCACCTTAGTGTTTGATTTTCCATCGCAGTTACCACTATGGTTCTTTACTGTAAACCCTAAAAACCAACGTTTTGGAGCCATATTTTGACATTCAGAAACTTGAATAAGCCTTGATGGGAAAATTGTCATTGTTTTTATACCTTGATTGGGATTATCCGTTGCCCTTCTCTCCCACTTGAGTTAACTATAATTATATTCTAGTGGGAGGCTGGATTTGCTCACTGGAACAAAAAAAAATGTCTTTTTTAAAAATTAACTGTAAATTTAAATACAGATGGTTGTGAAAATGAAGTTAATAATAATAGTGCATCTACAATAGAAATATTTATTTTTGTCTTTAGACGGTTAAATATAGATTCGGTTGGATATTCGGTTAGGATTTTAGTATTTGAAACTAAAGCTTCCCCACTTGAGTTAACTATAATTATATTCTTGTGGGAGGCTGGATTTGCTCACTGGAACAAAAAAATGTCTTTTAAATAATTAAGTGTAAATTTAAATACAAATGGTCGTGGAAATGGAGTTTAAGAAAGTTAATAATAGTGAATCTACAATAGAGATATTTATTTTTGTCTTTAAATTAATTATAGGTTCGGATGGATATTCGGATAGGATTTTATTATTGGAACCTAGAGCTACAAATGTGGCACCTGGGACGGATGCTGCCAGAGTAAATTGAGAATTAAACTGGAAATAAAGAGATGCAAAAAGAGAATTACTTACTTCACGTATATCCAAGTAAACGAAATTTAAGGTGGGTTATCTCAACGTGTGGGAATTTCATGCCATTTTGGGTAGAATGGCCCATAATTTTTGGGTTTCTTTGGGCTGGTTTGTAGGACTTAAGGAAGGAACTATTTAGGATAGATATATGTAGAGGAGGGGTGGGGTTCAATGAATAAAATCTTGAGTTGTAATTACCATTATTGATGTGAAAAATGTCAGTAGGCATGGGTGAATTGGTTTAAAAATCTGGCGAATCAGTTAGGAAGAGAATACTTCCTAATTAAACGGTTAACTTATGCTTCCTTTCTCATAACGTATTTTCGTGAATTTTAACTTATTATAGGCATGATATATAGCTTTCCTGCTTTAAATATACTATGCTAAATGCCTGAAGTAGTATACACAGGTGTACTATAGACATGCTCTTTGCTGCTTTAGATAGCCAGGATATATTGCTTTCCTGCTTTAAATATACTATGCTAAATGCCTGAAGTAGTATATACAGGTATACTATAGACATGCTCTTTGCTGCTTTAACCTCTACTTACAGGCTCAAATGAGAGGAAGCTATTAGCATCAAATGGATCCGGATTTATGTGGAGTCAAAGCTATTATGTACGATTATATGAGAATGTCCGTAGCCTATGGAGAAATTCTAAGGTACCTCTTAAGTATCTCTTACGTAACACTTAAGGTAACTTTAAGTATACTCTGTCCAAAAGTCTTATGTTTTATTTTTCCACTCGATTATACCAGTACTTATGTGGTGGGGGGGGGGCTAAAATGATGAATGTATAAGGTATTTAAACATATATATATATATATATATATATATATATATATATATATATATATATATATATATATATAGTGCATAGTGATGCAGCTAAAAAAATTGCTTAAAGATTTGACTCAGAGGCCCTCTCATTTCTCTTATTAACACTAGGTATGATAATAAACTTTTTATTGTGAAGTGTCTTAAATGCAATAATTTAATTTAGGATAAATTCATTTAGAAAAACAAAAGTAACTCGTATAAGTTAGCTAAAAAAACAATGTGCGTTATTTAAACTCTGCAATTAATAAGGAGAAGCTCAACTAACAGCACAAAGTGTATAAAAATGGTCGAAAAATGCGTAAATGCAGTTATTAAAATCCTAAATGTTAATATTCATTGCTTTTTGCTGCTTTTACTACAAATAAAAATTCCCTGGAGCACGAAGCCACCCGAGGCCAACACAGGTAACCACGCCCCTCTTTCTCAATATAAATTTAAACCGTCCCAAGAAGTTCTCATTTACCTTATATCATTTCTTACGACCTCCTCCCACCCAATTTGGGGACGACCTGCTTTTCGTTTGGCTACAGGTTGTTGGCCAAAAAATAAGATCTTTGGCAGTCTGTCATCTTTCATCTGCAGAACGTGTCCTTGCCATCTCTAGCTTTCTATAGCCCTAGAAAGGTAGATAAAGCCACTTTTTTCGTCGAGCTTCCTGTTTGAAATACGTCAGTTAGACCGGCACACGAAACAATGTGGAGACAATTTCAAAGGAAACATATAATAAATACTCCTCCGTGGTTTGGAGCGCCCACGATTCAGAACCATATTTAACCACTATCATCACTGTAGCTTCCAATATTCTAATATTGATTCGCAGACTTATCTTCATATTCTTCCAAACTTTTTTCAACTGTGAAAAAATAACCCCGGACCTTGGTTATTCTACTTTCAATATCTTCACTGCACCCACCGTCTTTACCCACCCTTGATCGATCATCTCGTTACCCAACATCTCTTCTTAACCTTCACTTATTCCCAGCCTAAGTAACTTAGTCTTCTTAAGGCTAAAGGGGTCTGATTACTCAGGCGCTTCTCAATTATTACTCTAAGAGTAAAAATTTGGTTGGCGCATCCTCTCCTCTTCCTATAATTAAAGCCTTATCTACAGCATCTCCAAGTCATTAAAGTATCATCAAATGCCTCTACTTCACACTCCTCATTTTTTATCCTTCATACTTCCTCCATTGCTTTTTAGCATGTATATTTTATATAAAAAAAAACGGTTGAATTGGGGTGAAAGGGTCTATACTTATGTTTGGATATGGTAATTTACAGTTACTGCTTAGGTGATAACTATTCATGGAGTTACTTCGACAAGATTTTTGGCCTGTATTCCTTATTTTAACTATTTAGGGTAATTTTTGGGCTAGATGATGGGCTTTTTGCTTATTTAGGTTTAATTGAATTGTATTTTCTTCGAATAAATCCAGAGTCTAAATTATTGCCCAGGAAGCTCCTTTAAAGTATCTAGTTCCACTCTTTCCCCCTTCGATGAACATGGACAAAGTTGGATTATAAAATCGAAACTTTCATAAATAGATCTGCAGCACCAAATCAGATGAAGGAAAGTGCTTTGAATCTCGTTCCTTTCAAGATGCGTATTAATTTCGAAAAAAAACAGATTCAATATGGTTTGAAATTACATTCATATCATTAGAGATAAGTATTCAGAACCTGCAGTCCGAGAAACTATTCTTGGAAAAAAATTAAATGGGAAATGTTTTGTTTCCTAAGTTAAAATTGAAATAGACCTGCCCTCAGGCTTCAGACTTCTCTCTTGACACAGACTTCTCTCTTGCCACAGTGACCTACTTTAAAACGACTACAGTGACCTATTATTAAACGAGATTGGATGCGATTATTTGGATTTTTAGACTTGATTGCTAGAGAAGTTTTTATCAGAAATGAAGCCGGGAGATCTGGCTTTCCCTCGGTTACCTAGATCTCCATGGTTACCTCGGTTACCTAGATTTCCATAAGGATACTTAGTGTTCCTAGTCCCGGAAAGAATTTTTTTGTGTTCAAGTACGGGGATAGTAAAACATCAACTGTTACGATTGAAAATATGATGGACTTTGAAACTAATAAACAGGCATGCGGTGCTAGTAAACATGCATCCATCAAAAAAGCAATGGCTGACCTGAATAAAAATCCAAACTCTTACATGGAAACTGCTGCTAGCCTTGGAATTGAGAAGGAAGTGCGGCTTGAGATTTTCAAACAGTTCGTGGTAACGAACTGTAAGTAAGGAGCGACCCGGCTCAATAGTAACCGAAACTCTAAAAAAGGGAATATTGATACCAATAGATACATCAAAAGAATGAAGTTTTTATTTTGATTTGAAATATATAGGTTTCTTGAAGTTTAGTCTTATCTATCCAAACTTACGCGCCTGAGAAAATTTGCCTTATTTTTGAAAAAAAGGGGAAAACAACCCCTAAAAGTCATAGAACTTTAATGAAAATCACACCATCAGATGCAGCGTATCCAAGAAATGTGGAATTTTGTGTTTTTTGCCAGAAGAAAGATCACAGATGCGTGTTTTTTTTTTTTTTTTTTTTTTTTTTTTTTTTTTAGAGGTGATCGTATCGATCCAGTAGTCCTAGAGTGTCAAAGAGGGCTCATTCGAACAGATATTTAAAGTTCTAGTGCTCTTTTTAAGTTACCGAAAAATCTCAGGGCAACTTGGCCCCCTCCCACGCTCATTTTTTTCCCGAAGTCACCCAATCAAAATTTTGAGAAAGCTATTTTGTTAAGCATGTCTTTGAGGATGACTTAACCCCCCAAAGCTCCTGGGGGAAGGGCTACAAGTTATAAACTTTGCCCATTGTTTACATATACAGCCGTTTTCAGGAAGAATTTTTTTATAGTGGGGGGGGTCGGATTAGGGGTTATGGGGGTGAATCTTTCCATGGAGGATGTTTCCTTGGGGGAAGGGACATTACTATGAAGGGAGTGCTGGATTTCCCAGCATTATTTAAAAAACGATCAGAAATTAAATTTAAAAAAAATAAGTTTTTTTCAACTGAAAGTAAGGAGCAATATTAAAGCTTAAAACGAACAGAATTGATTATGTACACTAGGGGGTTTGCCCCCTCGTAAATACCTTGCTCTTTACTCTAAAGTTTTTTTAGTACTTTAAACATAGATCTATATTATAATTAAACGGCCGTTGTGATTCCGGGGTATACGATTCTAACAAAATTGAAACTTTAGCGTAAAGAGCGAGGTATTGACTAGGGGGTGAACTCCCTAATATACGTAATAAAAACATACGAATATAGAAATTCATTACGTAAGTTAATTCGTAAGTTACGTCAGAAAAAAATTCCGAGAAAGCCATTTAGCCAAAAAAAGGAAAATTAATATGCGAATTTCGTTTTAATTATTCATGTACGGTTTGCCAAAATCAAAGCTGCTTTAATTCGAAAGCGTTCGGATCAAATAAAAAAAAACAAGTTTTTTTAACTGCAAGTAAGGAGCGACATAAAACGAACAGAAATTATTCCGTATATGAAAGAAGTTGTCCCCTCCTCAACGCCTTGCTCTTTACGCTAAATTTTGACTCTGTCTTACAACTTTATTTTTTAAAACAATAAAAAACCTTAGCGTAAAGAGCGAGGCGTTGAGGAGGGGACAACCCCTTTCATATACGGAATAAATTCTATTCGTTTTAAGTTTTAATGTCGCTCCTTACTCTCAGTTAAAAAAAACTGGTTTTTATTGTTTTTAATCTGAACTAAGAACGGAAGTTTCGCAGGCAAATGACTCAATTAGTGATATTCTTAAGAAAAATATAGCAAAGGAGTTTGGTAAGGTCAAACTCTCACAAGATGACCTTGAGAAAATAACACAAACTGTTTATTCATCCGTTATGTTGGAACTTGAAAGTAGCCACGAAAAATTAGTGGACCGAATCGGAGAACTGGAATCTAAAGTTGATTTCTTAGCACAAGCATTGTCAAACCTGCAGTATGACTTGTTGATGAAATGCAACAAGCTAGTAAGTCGTGCATCAGACCTGTCATGGAATATGCATGTCCTCTCTTCGCTGGTGCACCAAAAAGCCACATCGCTCCACTCCAACATTTTAAAAATAGAGCAGTGCGTGCAGCAACCTCTGGCAGCACGAAATCTAAAACCCCACAGCTGATCCAGGAACGTTTCGATGTATCGTCCATGTCGGTTTTCTATAAGTACTTGTATAACCCTTCATCAGAGGAGCTATCAAAGCTCGTACCTGATAAAGCAAAGCACTTGCGATCAAATCGCCGAAGTACAGCTCGTCAGGACTACCTTGAGCAGGGTACTCTTCGCCAAGAATATCTGAAAAGGAGTTTCGCCCGGCGATCGGTTGCCACATGGAATAGATTGCCGGCAGAGGTAATCCCAAAAAATCCTTCCCTTGACGCGTTCAAGAGAAGATATAACAAGTACCTCAGTGTTAGAAAATGAGCTAACTATCAGGACTAGCGGCAAATCATCATTTGTGATGGAGCCGTGAGGCCTGTAATAAAAAAAAGTCTTCCTGCGTAGGCATTTACCACCTACCTGGTCGGAATGAAACAACAAAGCACCCTACAAATATTGTGCTAGACTTAATAACAAACAAACTAGGTATACAATCGATGTCCGAGTCTGACAATGTGGATGTTAATATTTTGGAAAAGCCCAGTAGTATCAGACCCCCCCCCCAGTTGAAGTCAGATTTAAAAGCCCAACAGTTGCAAGAGAGGTATTAAAAAATCAGAGCAAGCTGAAAGGATCGAAATGTTTTGTAAGTGAAAGCCTTACTCGTCGTTGACAGGAAGTTCTAAATGCTGCTAGGGATATAGTGGGTATGAGAAATGCGTGGTCAGTGTAGGGTCGTATCTTTGCAAAGTCTGGCGATCAAGTAGTTAGAATTAAGGACTTATCAGAAGTTGTATCGCTGAGCCGTCTTCAAGAAGCCAGGGTTCTGGCTAACAGACAAGAGAGTGACAGTGACTAAACTGCTTTGGTGACAATAAGGTGAACTTTTTGTTTCAAAATGTCTCTGCTGACTCATAGACTATCTGATCTTGCCGGAAATTACTTTAGTTTAGCTAATGTATGTGAGCGAGGCCTTTGTGAACATGATGGTGGGAATGAAAAAGTGAGTTTAGACCTGAATATTCCGGTTTTTAAGTATATTGATCCCTGTGATCTGAGGCAAATTAAATCATCGAGTGATTTTGTCGTAGCCACGTATATTTGTCAGGGGTTTGAAACTGCGTTTGATACACTACTTACCACAGTTAATGAAAGTAATCATTGTTTCTATGTAATATCGCTAACTGAGACTTTCTTGAGTGAAATATCACCTTTAAGTTTGTATACATTAGGAGGTTTTTCTTTTTTTTATAAAAATAGAACGCAGATGCGGAAAATGGATTAGGAATTTACGCGCGGGATGATATTTATGTAACTGTAGAAGATACTTTAGGTGTCTGGGTTGAAGGTCGGTTTGCTTCTTTTGTTGTTAATGTAAAAAAAAATATGATGTTGAAATTTTGATTGCTATTATTTACAGGACACCTAGTCCTAACCCTACGGAAACGTCCCAGCATTTTGAGAATCTTTGTCAGAATTTAGGGTCGTGTAAAAAGCCGTGTAAGCTAATGGGAGATTTCAACCATAATTTATTGGAGCTAGGAAATAATATGAATGGGGAATTTTTAACAAACATGCTGTCATATAGTTTTTTTCCCGTCGATTAACATCCCCACACGAATTACTGAACGCACGGCCACGCTTATTGATAACATACTAGTCAGTGAAGATATTTGTGACCGGCTGAAATCATCAAATATGTTAATTGCGCTAGGACGGATCATCTCCTTGCATTTGTAGCAGTGTCGTTTAGCGATTTATCATTATATCCAAATGACCAGCATAAAATTGAAGAGAAAATATTTGTTTTCAATGATCCAAATTTAATTAAATTAAAAGATCATTTCGGAAAACTAGAATGGAGCGATGTTTTGAGTCAGAATGACCCTGAAGTAGGTTATGTTTGGTTTTCTGATAAGATTCGTGAAGCAATGCACAAGTGTTGTAAGATTGAAGGACCACATGCGAATAGATCGAAAAAGAAAAATAATTTTAAACATCCGTGGTTAACAAAGGAATTACAAAACATGATAAAATTAAGAAACAAGCTTTATAGTAGAATGTTGAAGAAACCGTCGAATGAAAATCGGTATATTTATGTTAGTTATCGAAATGTTGTCTATAAGAAAAAACAAGATGCTAAGAAGAATTACTTTTTAAATGCCTTTGAACTTGCGAAGAATAATGTATGTTCAACATGGAAAATTATTAATTGAATTTTGAGGTGAAATAAACATAAAGATAATGAGATCCCTAAGGAGATAGTTAACCCGAATGGGGAAAGAATAGGAAATTATCAATCTGTAGCTGATAATTTTTGTAAATTTTTTGCTGAGATTAGTCAAAATATTTCTTCACTATCTGATAATGATATTGACAAAGAAGACAAAAGTCAAATTTCTTCAAATTTGAAAATGATGGAAGCATTTTTGTTTTTGAACCGGTTTCCACAAATGATTTGAAGAAGATCGTGAATTTTTTGGGACCATCAGAGGCTTCTGGAATTGATCACATGCCGAAACGGGTTCTAAAACATGTTTTGCCCGTGATATCTCATATTTTGATTTTTTAAAATCAATTAGTCTTTTCAAAAAGGAATTGTTCCAAAATGTCTAAAGAAAAGCCGTATTATACCTTTATTAAGTATGGAAATAAGGAAGAGATAAATAATTACCGTCCTATTTCAATTTTACCAGTTATTTCGAATATTTTTGAAAAAATAATGCATGATAAAATAAGTAAATTTGCGGAAGAAAATAAAATAATACCACCTAGCCAATATGGATATCGGAAAGGGCATTCGAGGGATCACGTGATTACCCATTTTATTTGTAAAGTGAAAGATTTTCTAGATACGGGTTTTTATGCCTCACCTTTATTTATTGACCTGTTGAGAGCATTTGATAGAGTAAACCAGAATCTTTTAGTTAGAAAGTTAAAGCATTATAAACTTCCATCGTGTGTTGTTAGTTGGATTGAGTCATATCTATCAGATAGGTCACAGGTCGTTATAGTTGGACCAAAAAGATCGCGAGAGCAATAGCTTGCAGAATTCCACAGGGGTCAATTTTAGGGCTACTCCTTTACCTTATTTATGCCGCGGATATAGGAAATTCGATGATAGGTGGTTTGACAATATCATTCGCAGATGATACAGTTTTATTACTCCGAGGTTTAAGTGTTGAAACCCTTTTTAAGACCATGGAGAGTGCCTTGAAAGATCTAATAAAATATACGAGGAGTAACCCTTCATTGATTAATATTAAAAAAACTAATTACATGATTTTTTCTACTATTAGAAAGGTAAACAATGAACGATCTTTAACAGCTGATAGATATTTGATATATAGGGTTTCAAAATTTAAATATTTAGGTGTAATCACTGATGAATTATTGTCATGGAAAGAACATGTAAATTCATTATCTATAAAAATTGCAAGAGTAGCTGGGATTTTGTATAGACTGAAAAATTTCCTTCTGCAAAAAGTTTTGTGAACCCTTTATTTTACTCTTGTTTATCCTTATATTCAATATAGGTGTTACGTTTGGGCTAATTCTTTCTGTTACAATTTAAAGAGAATTCAAATATTACAAAATAGAGCTGTAAAGTCAATTTATTTTAATAAACTTAATACTAAAGAAGTTTATCTTAAATCTCAGTTGCTAAGACAAATTTGCCAGCTCCAAGCTGCTGTTTTCATGTATAAATACTTGAATAGTCTAGCACCCCCAGGACTAACACAACTTGTCCTTTTTCCATTATCGTCATATTATCATGCTTATCCAACGTTATTATCTACACATTTTTCTCTTATCTCGGATATTTGTCACACGCAAAGAGCAGCTTTTTGTATAAAATACGTTGGAGTGAAATTACGGAACAGTAATCCGCTGCAAATAAAAGATTCTGTTTCAATTCCGTCATTTCGATACAATTATAAGAAACATCTTCTTTCTACTAGTACAAATGAATAATGTTTTGGAGGATTCTCTCTTTTTTATGTAGTGCAAAGTACCCTTTTTCAGTATTTTTTTTTTCTCTTTCAAAGTTTACAACTTTTTTGTTTTGTCAATAATCAGTGATAATATTTATATGAATTCTCGAGTTCTCCAGGGGCTACATTTGGCCCTAGGAATCATTGATCAGTCCCTGGAGTTGTGTTTTATTTGTGTGTTTATATTCAATAAAGTTTAAGTTCAAAGTTTTTCTATGCAATCTACTAAGCCTTTGAAATGGGGAAGGAGTAGGGATAGAAGCTTGAAAACACCTCCCTGTCTTATAATTTATGCTCTAAATTTATTCCAGAAAATTTATTTCTCATAACTCAAAAACTGTACTAAACTATAAAAAATCCATGATCTAGAATTTTACCATGTATTTATCCATGGTTTCTTTGCTTCTTTATAGCTTTCGTTTGAAAATTCATCTGAAGAAAAATTTTTAAGGCTCCTATTGTCCACTTTGGATGTAACATCAATCATTCTAGAAATATCACCCGTCAGTCAGACTGCAAAGCACTTTGAAGAAATCCTTCTCTATTTGAAGAGCTGCTTACATTTCTTGCCTGCGAAGTCAACTCACACTGCAAATCAGGTAAGAACGAAAGGAATAAAGGACTGTGATGTATTTTTGTTTGTCCTATTCCTTAGCTCGATTTAAGGATCCCACTCATCTATATCGTTATGCCTGGGCCAGGGTTCTTTCTTTGAAGATTAAAAAAAAAAACACATTGAAGCTCATATCAATCCAGTTCGAAAAAAAAATATCCAGAATTTTGATGAGTTTTTTCGTAGAAGTTTCCAGAATAGAATTACAGTCTACCTCTTTTTGGGCGTCGACAATATCTTTATTAATTTTTTTGTCCGGGTAATATACCTGCTGTTGCTCCGTAAATCTTGATTTCGAATATAAATATATATAGTTTGACTCACAGTAAGCTAAACTTGCTAGTATAAGCGATTGTAAATTGTACATACTGAAGATTTTGAAAATTTACTACTTCCTCGTAAAAATATTGCCGTCTTATTTTTAAGCACTGCAAAGTAGATATAATCAGTGAACTATCTATAAACCCCCCCCCCCCCCTCCCTCTTCCCTTTTCCCAAAACTTTAAATTTTCTGGAGTTTTACTAAGAAAATGTGGTTCGGGTGCCACATCTACTTCGTAGGCAGTAAGGATACTGCCCTTAATGTACTTAAATTAGGAAATCAATCATCACTGACAAAAAAACCTTAAATTGAAACTCATATCAACCCAGATTGTACAAAAAAAAGTCTTAAATTTATGACTCTGATTGATTGACTTTTCCCACGAAAAAGTAGCTAATGCTACTCTGCGTCTGAAGACGTCTCAACCAATTATAATCAAAGTCATTAAAGACCAAAAGTAGAGATACCTTGGACACAGGGATGTGGATGCCGGAAACTTGACTACCAAAGGTCATCTTTATATTTATCTTCTCCCTATTTGAATATGCATGTCCTGTTTGGTATTTTGTACTCACAAAGGCAGAAAGTTATAAAACTGAACGGGTTCAGAAGAGATTACTCAAATTATCCACGGAAATTCCCTGTTTTCTTACTCTTTTTATCTAAAAGCATTGGAACTTGACTCGCTTTCTGTCTGCTCTAAGAAACTGTGCAAGAAATGAGGCTCTAACCTCCGTGTCCATCCCGCCTACAAGTACTTTATCCCGACTCCTCAGAAAAGCGGCTGTGAAAGTCTTACAACTGACATTGGTTTACTCTAGATGGCAGCATTATTTACGAAGCTTTGTCCTGAGTCTCGTTCGCGCTTTTAATGATTCGTAGCTTGCGTATTTTGATAAATTTTGCGCTCGCTGAAAAGTATTGTAATACTTTCAAGTATTACAGTATTTCTTAATTTTAACTAAATGGTGCCCTGTTTTGAACACACCTATGAAAATTTATCTTGTTTTCAACTAATAATTTGATTTGAAAAGGACTCCCCGAAAACACCCTGCAACGCAGCGACCGAGTTGACCTCACAAATCTCAATGCCTTGATCCAGCTCGTATGGTAGGAGTCATGGGTTGTCCAAGCGATGAATGATGACTGGTGACTTTTTGGATGCTCTAAGCACCTCTGCAGGCACAGGAGATCTAAGGTGAGGTCTTTTAGGACAGGCACATGATTATCGGCCTTTCATTATATTATGAAATAATATTGCATTTGCTTATCACCCACAAAAGTTATGAATATCAAATTATTTAAATTAGAAGCATATCGAGTAATTGAAGCCGCTTTCAACCTAACTATTTTAAAGAAAATTGAAAACAATGCTTGTTTAATGAAAGGCTAAGTGTTTCGATCTTCTTGGGCTGTCACCAAATTTGATATTTTTTTGTTAATTGTGTCTTTTGTTGCAGGTTCTCAAGTCTTTATTTGGTTATTCTTTCTTTACTTGCATAAAAGAAGGGAGATTTCCTGAGTCAAAGTCAAATATCTTGGGAGATGATGCTATTGAAAATAGCCTATTACCTCAACAACCATGTTATAAACCTTCTGGAAAGATGAGGTTTGTATATCGGTGACGTTCTGCCTAAATATCTTAAATTCTTACTTTTTTTTCGTAAGCTACATTTACTCTTATTGTATGCTATTCAGGTGAAATAGTTTGATGCTCAAATAAAAAAGTCACTCGAATTAAAAGAGCCTATTAGCTCTATCTACAAGTATTTTTCGTAAGCTACATTTACTCTTATTGTATGCTATTCAAGTGAAATAGTTTGATGCTCAAATAAAAATGTCACTCGAATTAAAAGAGCTATTGCTGGGATGTGACAAATCTATCTACAAGTATTTTTCGTAAGCTACATTTACTCTTATTGTATGCTATTCAAGTGAAATAGTTTGCTGCTCAAATAAAAATGTCACTCGAATTAAAAGAGCTATTGCTGAGATGTGACAAAACTATCAACAAGTATTTTTCGTAAGCTACATTTGCTCTTATTGTATGCTATTCAAGTGAAATAATTGGATGCTCAAAATAAAAATGTCACTCGAATTAAAAGAGCTTTTGCTGAGATGTGACAAATCTATCTACAAGTATTTTTCGTAATCTACATTTGCTCTTATTGTATGCTATTGAAGTGAAATAGTTTGATGCTCAAATAAAAATGTCACTCGAATTAAGAGAGCTATTGCTGAGATGTGACAAAACTATCTACAAGTATTTTTCGTAAGCTACATTTACTCTTATTGTATGCTATTCAAGTGAAAGAGTTTGATGCTCAAATAAAATGTCACTCGAATTAAAAGAGCTATTGTTGAGATGTGACAAATCTATCTACAAGTATTTTTCGTAAGCTACATTTACTCTTATTGTATGCTATTCACGTGAAATAGTTTGATGCTCAAATAAAAATGTCACTCGAATTAAAAGAGCTATTGCTGAGATGTGACAAATCTATCTACAAGTATTTTTCGTAAGCTATATTTACTCTTATTGTATGCTATTCAAGTGGAATTTGATGCTCAAATAAAAATGTCACTCGAATTAAATGAGCTATTGCTGAGATGTGACAAAACTATCTACAAGTATTTTTTCTTAAGCTACATTTACTCTTATTGTATGCTATTCAAGTGAAAAAGTTTGATGCTCAAATAAATATGACACTCGAATTAAAAGAGTTATTGCTGAGATGTGACAAAACTATCTATCTACAAGTATTTTTCGTAAGCTACATTTACTCTTATTGTATGCTATTGAAGTGAAATAGTTTGATGCTCAAATAAAAATGTCACTCGAATTAAGAGAGCTATTGCTGAGATGTGGCAAAACTATCTACAAGTATTTTTCGTAAGCTACATTTACTCTTATTGTATGCTATTCAAGTGAAAGAGTTTGATGCTCAAATAAAATGTCACTCGAATTAAAAGAGCTATTGTTGAGATGTGACAAATCTATCTACAAGTATTTTTCGTAAGCTACATTTACTCTTATTGTATGCTATTCACGTGAAATAGTTTGATGCTCAAATAAAAATGTCACTCGAATTAAAAGAGCTATTGTTGAGATGTGACAAATCTATCTACAAGTATTTTTCGTAAGCTACATTTACTCTTATTGTATGCTATTCACGTGAAATAGTTTGATGCTCAAATAAAAATGTCACTCGAATTAAAAGAGCTATTGCTGAGATGTGACAAAACTATCTACAAGTATTTTTTCTTAAGCTACATTTACTCTTGTTGTATGCTATTCAAGTGAAAAAGTTTGATGCTCAAATAAATATGTCACTCGAATTAAAAGAGTTATTGCTGAGATGTGACAAAACTATCTATCTACAAGTATTTTTCGTAAGCTACATTTACTCTTATTGTATGCTATCGAAGTGAAATAGTTTGATGCTCAAATAAAAATGTCACTCGAATTAAAAAAGCTATTGCTGAGATGTGACAAAACTATCTACAAGTATTTTTCGTAAGCTACATTTACTCTTATTGTATGCTATTCAAGTGAAATAGTTTGATGCTCAAATAAAAATGTCACTAGAATTAAAATAGCTATTGCTGAGATGTGACAAATCTATCTAGAAATATTTTTCGTAAGCTACATTTACTCTTATTGTATGCATTTCAAGTGAAATAGTTTGATGCTCAAATAAAAATGTCACTCGAATTAAAAAAGCTATTGCTAAGATGTGACAAAACTATCT
Source organism: Artemia sp. Qi Xiang Cuo (assembly GCF_049724085.1). NCBI lineage: Eukaryota > Metazoa > Arthropoda > Branchiopoda > Anostraca > Artemiidae > Artemia > Artemia sp. Qi Xiang Cuo. Next base: position 55,544,133 of record NC_142799.1, on the reverse strand, counting down.
ACAAGTATTTTTCGTAAGCTACATTTACTCATATTGTATGCTATTCAAGTGAAATAGTTTGATGCTCAAATAAAAATGTCACTCGAATTAAAAGAGCTATTGCTGAGATGTGACAAATCTATCTACAAGTATTTTTCGTAAGCTACATTTACTCTTATTGTATGCTTTTCAAGTGAAATAGTTTGATGCTCAAATAAAAATGTTACTTGAATTAAAAGAGCTATTGTTGAGATGTGACAAACTATCTACAAGTATTTTTCGTAAGCTACATTTACTCTTATTGTATGCTTTTCTAGTGAAATAGTTTGATGCTCAAATAAAAATGTCACTCGAATTAAAAAAGCTATTGCTGAGATGTGACAAAACTATCTACAAGTATTTTTCGTAAGCTACATTTACTCTTATTGTATGCTATTCAAGTGAAATAGTTTGATGCTCAAATAAAAATGTCACTTGAATTAAAAGAGCTATTGCTGAGATGTGACAAATCTATCTACAAGTATTTTTCGTAAGCTACATTTACTCTTATTGTATGCTTTTCTAGTGAAATAGTTTGATGCTCAAATAAAAATGTCACTCGAATTAAAAAAGCTATTGCTGAGATGTGACAAAACTATCTACAAGTATTTTTCGTAAGCTACATTTACTCTTATTGTATGCTATTCACGTGAAATAGTTTGATGCTCAAATAAAAATGTCACTTGAATTAAAAGAGCTATTGCTGAGATGTGACAAATCTATCTACAAGTATTTTTCGTAAGCTACATTTACTCTTATTGTATGCTTTTCAAGTGAAATAGTTTGATGCTCAAATAAAAATATCACTCGAATTAAAAGAGCTATTGTTGAGATGTGACAAATCTACAAGTATTTTTCGTAAGCTACATTTACTCTTATTGTATACTATTTAAGTGAAATTGTTTGATGCTCAAATAAAAATGTCACTCGAATTAAAAAAGCTATTGCTGAGATGTGACAAAACTATCTACAAGTATTTTTCGTTAGCTGCATTTACTCTTATTGTATGCTATTCAAGTGAAATAGTTTGATGCTCAAATAAAAATGTCACTCGAATTAAAAGAGCTTTTGCTGAGATGTGACAAATTTATCTACAAGTATTTTTCGTAAGCTACATTTACTCTTATTGTATGCTTTTCAAGTGAAATAGTTTGATGCTCAAATAAAAATGTCACTCGAATTAAAAGAGCTATTGTTGAGATGTGACAAATGTATCTACAAGTATTTTTCGTAAGCTACATTTACTCTTATTGTATGCTTTTCAAGTGAAATAGTTTGATGCTCACATAAAAATGTCACTCGAATTAAAAAAGCTATTGCTGAGATGGGACAAAACTATCTACAAGTATTTTTTGTAAGCTACATTTACTCTTATTGTATGCTATTCAAGTGAAATAGTTTGATGCTCAAATAAAAATGTCACTCGAATTAAAAGAGCTATTGCTGAGATGTGACAAATCTATCTACAAGCATTTTTCGTAAGCTACATTTACTCTTATTGTATGCTTTTCAAGTGAAATAGTTTGATGCTCAAATAAAAATGTCACTCGAATTAAAAGAGCTATTGCTGAGATGTGACAAATCTATCTACAAGTATTTTTCGTAAGCTACATTTACTCTTAGTGTATGCTTTTCAAGTGAAATAGTTTCATGCTCAAATAAAAATGTCACTCGAATTAAAAGAGCTATTGTTGAGATGTGACAAAACTATCCAAGTATTTTTCGTAAGCTACATTTACTCTTATTGTATGCTATTCAAGTGAAATAGTTTGATGCTCAAATAAAAATGTCACTCGAATTAAAAGAGCTATTGCTGAGATGTGACAAAACTATCCACAAGTATTTTTGAGAGTTTGAGAGTATGCTAGAAAGTCAATTTGCCCGACACAAGGTCAGTTCTATTCGCGGATTTGTTCCCCATTTCATCGCTGTTCTAAGTAATTGCAAAGTTTTTTTTTGCCAAATCTTACACTTTTCGGCAAGTAATGAAAAATAATTCTATAAGCATGGATTGATTGTTTGTGTTTTAGGTGAGAAATTTGTTTTTGTTTCCATGAGTTAACAAAAAAGTTGGTGAAACAGTACTGAGGTTGAGGTTAAAATGTTCTAATAGAAAACAATCCTTATTCAAGTGCTGAACTGGAATATGGTTAATTCTACATACTAATAACGCTAATTTTAGCTCATTTGGATAAATCATGAATGCGAATAGTAAATCAAACAATATATGATATTTTTAACTTTTATAATTCCAATTTGAAAAGTAGAACGTATTTGTTGAATGTGACGCTGTAGATGCATATATATCCAAGACTTCACAAGAAAAATGCCTGATTTTCCTTTTTGTCATATCTTCCAATCGAAGCAAATTTTTCTTCTAATATAGATATACCAAACGAATTAGCTTAAAAAGTAGCATATTGTTATTTCTGCGCACCCGATATGATTAGAAAATCAAACATTGCCGGGTGTGATTAAAATATGTTTTTTCGTATGCCTTTTTTCTGAAATAAGTAGGCCTAAGGTATTTTTTATTCTTTAGAGGTTGAAACACTGACAATGGATTGCTTTTTTTAATTAAATCATGTATTGTGAAATGGCATCGGATGCATGTAAAAAGTAATGTTTAATAAATCATCAACGATTTATTGAGCTTTTCAACTACTTCTTGTCATATTTGGGAAAATACTAGGGTTTTACGAGATAATTGTGATTTGGGGTAATATTAAACCCGGAAACCCAAATTTATGCATATTGTTTTCGGTGTTTTTACGGAAGAACTATCAATTGTTCCAGAAGCTAAAAACTCATTTGGGAGTAGAATATAAAACATTTGGAACTTTGAAAGTTAACCGTTGCAAACCATCTTTTTTTTCTTTTTTAAATATAGCACATAATACTAAATTGAGCGGTTGGTCGTCTCTAGGCAAGATCTATCAGCTTGCCTTGTCAAGTCTGATCATCTGTAATGCATACGATTGCTGAGAAAGAAGTTTACACCTTGATTGTGCTAGGGTTTTTTACCGATTTTCTGGTTCGTGAGATGAGAAAAACGGAAGAATTTACACCTTGATTGTGCTAGGGTTTTTTACCGATTTTCTGGTTCGTGAGATGAGAAAAGAGGAAGAATTTCTGTTGAAGATGTCCGTGATTTTTGTTCACGGACGAGCGCTGTAAAATCGAAGATTTAGGCCTTTATAGATATTTGACAGTTTGCAAAATAAGGTATCAGAATAAGTTATGAGAGTATTGAGCCAATCAGTATTAGAGAACTGGGGCTTTTTAAAATGTGGGCTAGGTGAGCTATTAGTCTTACTGTGAAGCAGAAGTTAATGTGTTAGCTGCTCTGTGGGATGCACTTAGTGTGGTATTTTTGTCATATATAGGACTCTCATGCTATATGGACTGAAAAGTGGACTCACAACTGTACGCCTGGATCACCTGGGTCAGGATCCACCATAAGGAAGAGTAGTTATGTTATGTTCTATTCAGTTGCAGTAACAGTAGCTTTCCTGAAAATTTGTGTTTCTTTCCATGGCTGCAATTTTTCTTTGCCATCAGCACTGAGAAACTTGCAAAAGTGCAAGTATGAACGAAGGGGGACCGTGGAAGGATGATGCCTGCAGTGTAGTTTTGTCATTGTCATGTTTGAAGATCTGCTTGCAAGAATCTTTTTTTTTCGAGATACATAGATATTTTTATTTTTTCTAATATGAGTTATATCCCATTTTCTCAGTCGTTGCAATGGTTCTTAAAATGGAACTTTTGATACCAAATTTGTATTTACGGAATCTTTGCTGTCTTAAAAAGCTTTCCCCTTTACAAACAACTAGTTAGGATAAACAGTAAAAACGTACGTTAAGTTTGTCCACTCTTCCTTAATAATCTATGTAAAATCTCAAAATACCCTGTAAAAGTTAGAATATTTCCTGTAAAATCTATGTCAGTCAAATGAAGTCGGTCGGATTACCGTAGCTGATTTTTTTTTTTTTTTTATTTATTTTTTTTTTTATCAGTCCCAATAAATTAATAAAACATCATTGTTAATATTATTGTTTGGCTGCGAATTACTGTCCGTGATTATGTTTTATTACCTGTTGTCATGCGTGAAAAAATGGCCTTTTCTGTTCGTAAGTGTAATACTTTTCTAGTATAAAGGTTTATTGACCCAGGCTACCTACAAAGAAAAGCAACATCTAAGCACAGCACAAGCATTAAGTGGGAATTAAGCGGAATGCTACATCTTCCTTCTTTTGTCATTTAAGCTGCCTGCATTTCCTCTTACACCTACACTCCACACTCGCTCCCACTCATCCACTGTGAGCGGGCTTACACTCTGTAATAAGTACCTTCGGAAAGGTATGTGTAAGAAGGCGCTAGGCTCGCTTCTTACATATTCACTGACTAGTACACTTCTTATTCCTCTCATACTGTCTCTATTTACAGGTCTGCTTTTGAAATCAAACACGGTAATAAGTACCTTCAGAAAGGTATGTGTAAGAAGGCACTAGGCTTACTTCTTACATATTCACAAACTAGTTCACTTCTTTTTCTTCTCATACTGTCTCTATTTACAGGTCTACTTTCAAAATCACTCTTCACAGGTTCAGTTTTAGGGGTTTTCTTACAAGTCGGCCGTATCTCGTGCATGCTGTCGCTGGTGTCGCGCTTGATTCTAGGGGGGGCACCGCGGTAGCGCTCTGGCAGGGCCTAGGGATTTGATTCCGATCCTGGATCGGCAACGGGGTCATGAACTGGTCTGCCTGCAACGGCGCGGGTGGTGGCTTGGCAGTCACGTCTGGCACTATGGCATAGTCAAGTCCTTCGCGAAGCAAACTCGTTCCTTTCAGCTTTGATGTGGGCAGGCTGATAGGTGCTTGCGGTTCCTCCGCAGAATCGTACCTTCGTTTCTGCGTACCTTCGTTTTAATCGTACCTTCGGGACGACCTTCTTCTTTAGGTGATGTGTGGTGCATGGTAGGATGGATCTTAGTTGGCGAGACATAAGGAGTTGAGCAAGATGCAAACCCATCGACTGGTGTATTCCGGTATTCTAATAGACCCAAAAAGGGGTCTTCTCTGTTTTCCGTTGCCTTGGTTATGATGTTTTTCATAATCTGTACAACTTTCTTAGCAAGTCCATTGGATTCGGGATACCCGGGGCTAGATGTGCTCAATGAAATACTCCAGGCTTTGGCAAAATTGATGAATTCCCTGGAAGTGAACTGAGGGCCATTGTCAGACATTAGCTGCGATGGTATGTCCTGCCGGGCAAAGTGGGCCTTAAGTCGCGTTCTGACCGCGTTGGACGATGTCGTCGTAAGTCTGTCGACTTCGAAGAAACGGCTGTGATAATCGACAGTTGCTAGAAACCTGAAGCCATTCCATTCGAACAGATCTATAGCGAGCTTTTGCCAAGGGAGCGTTTCTATGCTGTGGTTGACATCGGCTCCTTCGAGTTGTTCAGCATCTGCTTGGAGCATATTTGGCATTTTACTATGTACTGTTCGATGTCTGCACTGAGGCCTGTCCAGTACACTAACATCCTTGCTCGCTGTTTGGTTTTCCCGGTTCCAAAGTGGGTTGCATGTAGCTGCTGGAGTGTGGCTAACTGCAGGTTCTTGGGAATGATCAATCTGTCTCCCTTGAGAAGAATGCCTTTTGTGAAAGACAGCTCGTGTTGGACGTTCCAGTAGGTTAGTATGTTGGTTGGGCACTCTTTTCTAGTACTCGGCCTGCCCTCTTGAATCGTTTTGACTAGGGTGCTCAAGGTTTAATCATGCGTTGTTTCCGTCCGTATCTGCTCAAGCTTCTGGTCACCGGCTGGAAGGTTCCGTACTACGTGGTGTACATAGATATCCAGATCTTCTTCCAATTTTGGATCTGTATCGTTAAGATGGAGGCGTGACAGAGCGTCAGCGGCTGGGATTTTGGATCCTGGTCGGAACCTCAGACTCAGGTCGTAAGGCTGGAGCTGAAGCATTAATCGTTGCACTCGTGATGGGGCTTTGTGAATAGGATTTGCTACAACGGTTTCGAGGGGGGGGGGGGTCAGTTGTGACGTCAACGTGGCGACCGTACAGATAATGGTGGAAGTTTTTACAGCCATACACGATGGCTTATAACTCTTTTTTGAGTTGCGAATACTTCTGCTCTGTCTTGCTGAGCGATCTTGATGCATACACTGTGACCTCCAATTCCGAAACAAGGTGGGCGCCGAGCCCGTGGCTGGAGGCATCGACAATGAGTTCGACGTTCTTGCTCTGATGGTTGAAGAACGGGGTGTTCGACACTATAGAGCGTTTCAGGTCCTCGAATGTTTGGGTGTGTTCCTCTGACCAGATGACTAGGTTTGCTTTGGTCAGGTCACGGAGTGGTTTATTTTTTTTTGATAGGCTTGGTCTTTATTTTGCGAGATAGTTGATCATCCCAAAGAGGGTTAGCAGTTCTTCTAACATTAATGGCGCGAATCTTTTCGGGATCGGGCTGCATCCCCGTGGAGCTGATTATGTGTCCAAAGTAGCTAACACTGGAGGCCAAAAACTCGCACTTATCTTCCTTGAAATGGATACCCTTAGCTGGGGCACGTTCGAATGTCACTGCTAGGCGTTCATCGAGCTCTTCTTGCGTCACACCGTACACGATCTTGTCATCAATGATGATGAAGAAACCCTCTAGGCCTTCAAAGGCATCTTCCATCCTCCTCTGAAACTGATCTTGCACTGAGATGATTCCGAAGGGTATTCGCTTCAAATGATATCTTCCATATATTGTGCTGAATGTCATCAGGTAAGACGAATCTTCGGAGAGAGGAATTGACCAGTAACCGGAACGGGCATCAATTTTTGTGAATATTTTTGATCCGTGTAGCTTGGAGGTGACGTCGTCTAGAGTGGGAATGGGATAGTGTGGCCGTTTGATGGGCTTGTTTAGGTCCACGGGGTCTATGCACAGTCTTATAGACCCGTACTTCTTCTCAACCATAACCATCGAATTGACCCACTCTGTTGGGGTAATGACCTTTTCGATAATCCCTAGGTTCTCTAGGCGGGTAAGTTCTTGCTTAGGTTTATCCTGCATGGCCGCGGGTACTCGTCTCGCTGGGTAGACAGTTGGGGTGGTATTGCTTTTCAGGTATATGTTGCATTTTTCTTCAAGTTTCCTGACTCCTTGAAACACTTCTCTATGTTTTTCCTTCAGGAATGGTACTCTTGAAGACGTTGAGCTTACGTTCAGTACCTGCTTAATCAGGTCCAAATCAAGGCTTGAACAGTAGTCTATGATGGGGGCAGCTGAAGTTTCTACTACAAAGAATTGTTGCCTGCTGCTGAGGTTATTTTTGTAGCTGCATGATAATTCGCAGACTCCAGTTACAGGGATCCTTGCTCCACAGTAGCTGGTGAGGCGCTGGCTTGTGGGTTTCATGGTGGGTTCTGGGGCGATGAGGTCAAAGTACTTCCTTGGAATGATATTGACCTGGGCCCCTGTGTTGAATTTGCACTGGACAGGGAACTTATTGTTGATGATCAAGGGTATCGCTGCTTTGTCTTTGTTTTTGCTTTGTTCAATGGAGTACAGAAATACAGTTTCATCACCGGAGTCCGCTTCGACAGTGTCTTCTTCCACTGTGTTTACTGTCCTACTTTGACAAACTCGTGTAAAATGGTTGAGCTTTTTGCCGATGGAGCATGTCTTCCCCTTTGGTGGGCAGACATAGGAGGGGGAGTATGTTCCGCCACAGAAGTAGCATGATTTGCTCTTTGAGCCACTTGCTTCCTGTTTTTTTTTCTGCTGCTGTTCCGGTTTGGGTAGCGTGAGATGGCATCAATCTCTTGCTTTGTGGGAATACACTTAGTTCCATGGAATGGCTTAAGCTGTGCCTGGGTCACTTCGTGGGTTCTGTACATAATAGTTGCTTTTTCAAGCGTAAGTTCATCACCTTCAGCCAGGAGCTTCTCACGTACGTTTTGGTTTAGTATTCCGCAAACTATGCGATCGCGGACCATTTCGTTTGGGTCTGAGTAAGAACATGGTTTCACTAATGTCTTGAGCTCTGTAATATATTTCTCTACACTTTCTGCCTCGGTTTGGTCTCGTTTTTGGAACAGATACCGTGCAAAAACTTTGTTCTTCTGTGGTGATGCATACGGCTTAAATTTCTCAAGGTACCGTTCGGTTTTGTTCTGTTCTCGTCTGCAACGGTGAAGGTGTTGAATATTTCTCGTCCTTTCGCTCCAGCCGATATACGTAGGTAGGAACAGAGAGCTTTCTCTGTTTTGCCTGCCAGTGGGCCTGCGAACATCAGTTGGGCATGCTTTTGGAAACGGTCCCATTCTTCTGCTAAGGAGCTGGCTTCCCAGTTGATTGATGGCTATAGTACATCAATGAGATCCCACTTCTGAAACCATGTAATACATTTCTAGTATAAAGGTTTATTGACCCAGGCTACCTACAAAGAAAAGCAACATCTAAGCACAGCACAAGCATTAAGTAAGCGCAAGCATGGTGAAGGCACAAACAGGGAATTAAGCACAAGCATTAAGCGGGAATTAAGCGGAATGCTACAGTAAGTGCGGCAAAACCTCTGATGATGGTATGTTGATAGATTTTTAGTTAGAAAAGTTTTACACCTCTTTTTTAAGTGCTAAACCATCTGGTGATTCAAAATCTATCATACATTGAAGTGTTTTCAAGCATCAGAACAGCTTTAAATTGTACTCTTATTAAGGTTTTAATTTTAGGATTGGTTCTTTAATCAGCTGCCCCAGACCCCCTGAAAAACCATTGCTTGCTACGACCATTGTCAAGTTTGAACCATTTGTCAAAAAAGTGCTCGAGGTAGGATTCTCCTCTTTTATCCTTTAAAATTATAAAAAAAAACAAGCGTTAAAAGCTATCAGTAAAATAAAGGTGTAATTTGTTTGTCTATCATTTTTTTTTATTATTAAAAAAAAACATAAAAAATTAAGTCGCAATTTCACCATCATCAATTTTTTTTCCTTTTACTTTAATAATTAAGTTTTTGGTTATCTTTTGTTTGACCATCCAATAAACAGTATAGGAAATTATTTCCAGTCACGCAATAAAATTTATATACTAAAATTGTTGGAGTCTCATGGACATTGACAAAAGAAGGTGAGATGTTGGAGGAGTTTTCTTCAGTGTGGTAGACTCGATTTGGTTAACACTCTAATGAGTGTATGTTAATTGATCTTACGATACTTGCATGCAGGGGAAGAAGAGGCCCTTTGAGAATAGTCAGAAGGATCCACCCCCTCCGTTCCTACCTCAACATTCGTGCTCAACTGTGTGAGCTAGGACCAAACACAGTAATTTATTTTGGGAGAGGGTCAAGATTTAGTAAAATGCTAAAATTGGTGGATAATAATATAAATGTAAGAAAGATCTTGATAAACTGATCAAACTAAAGACTTTTGTTATTGGGGGGGGGGGGCATTTAGACTGAAGTCATAGAAGGATTTAGTCTATATGAGTGTTTCTGAAGGATTCAGTGTGTGAATTGAGGACAAAAAGCGGTCATACTCCCTCCGTGCCCGTTAACCATTTCCAACTTTGCATCAGAAGGGTAGCCAAGCTTCTTTTTACCGATCGGCTTGTTCGAACTCCATACCCCTCACTGTGTAAATGCGTGGTAAAAAGCGAGTCCGTTTCAGTTCAAGTGAAAAATTTAATCAAAGTGATCAAAGACTTAAAAGCCTAATTAAAGTAAAGCCAAGACAGATAGTCTCTGTGAGAGGCAAAGCTGAGATAGCTTTTTCAGAGCTCTATAAAAAATGATTATTTTCACTTCTTCATAATAGTCTGCCACCCTATGGCAGAACTAAGGCAGATATACATGCATTAAGGGTAGTCCCTGTTTTTGTTTAATAGTGGATCATAGTCATACTACTTTCTTCTACACACTACCTTCTGGACGACAAACATAAAGAAGGTATCTGTAAAAGTATCGTGGCAAATACTCTTTCGTGAGGGCTGGAAAAAAGGTTTTCTCCCTTCCCCTATATAAAATTTGAAGCCGCCTTATCCATTTTTCTATTTATAAATAAGGAGTTCTGGGCTGGGTAAAAAATAAAGTAGATTTACCGAAACTACACATAAAATTTGTCACGATTTCAAAAATAATGAAGGCAGTTTCTGAATAAATAAGGAGAAATTTTCACTCTGCTTTGGGCTTCAACTACCTATTGTGTAACGTTACGTGAATGTTCTCAGAACTTAAGATTGGAGATTGGCTGAAAAGTGCAAATACTTAACAACTGCGTTGTTTGATTGAACAAAATAATTCCTCTTTATTTAAGACATCATTTCTCAATGTTATATATGTGACACCCAGAATCGATCAAAGATTCCTGACCTCCTACTAACCAAAAAAAATGAAGTCCTTTTTTAAATGATTCACAGCTCATTCTCTTATTAGCAAAGCCTAGTAATGTCCTTAGTGTTGATACATCTACATTGATTTTTAGTTTTTCATTTTAATTTATTTAGGCATTTGTTTGTACGATCATATGTACATTGTATATTAATATTTGTGGGTACTCGTGTGCAAATTTGATTTAAATCTATTAGTTAACAAATCAAATATCTCTCCGTGCCTAAACGTCAATTTCGTCTTATTGACTGCAACTCCTTGTCTTTGAGGTCATAACCCCTACGTTGAGGAACGATGATTTGAGAAATGTGATAAAAAAAAATAACTATTTTATAGATATATAAAATAATATTTTGCAATTTTTTCTGTTAACTTTGAGTTGAACCTTCTGTCTTTTCACAGTAATTGATTAAAATATTCTCTTATTAAGAGCCATTTACATTTTCTAGCTGTATACAACGACAAGTAACACATTGGTACAAGTCGAGATCCTTTATCTAGTGCAGTATTTAGTCAATATCGGGGTTAGTTCTTCTCTTCTTGGCCCGGATCAGGTTTTTCTGAAACACGTCATTCAGCAGCTGGAATTCTTGGAAATATGGACCATTCCGTGAGATTTCTCATTAATATATATTTTTCATTTTTATAAACTAGAGGTGAGTTGGAGTAGGCCGATCTACCCTGGGCATACCCAAATTTAGATTAACGTACATTGGGAACGGGGTTAGCTAGATTCAATTTTCTAAAAAGCTGTCAAATTCACCTACTTGCACAAATTGGGGGGGAGGGGTATTCCCTCGATGTTGATTTGAAAGGCCGGTCCCCCTGTCTTCGAGAAAAGTTATTAATGGTGGCCTAAAAATACAATTTTATCATGTTTTGTCCCCCAACCCACTTAGGAAAGACCCTTTGATATCCAATCCCTCCTCTAAAGGTAGTTCCTGTTTGCATCTATAGATTATGGTATTCGTACGTTCTTTTTCCGTAATTTATCCATTTAGGACGCGTATGTGCTGCTAGAAGTTCCTTGATGTAGTCGATTTCTTTTTTTTTTTTTTTGCTTCAGTTAAATGAAAAACTTGTTATGGCTTCAGTTACTTGATTATGTGCCACTTCATTAATTGTATGACATGTACTGTGTCTTTGATGTATTCTATCTTAAGAGTTTAATCCAATCCTAGACAGACATACACTTTTGACATTAGGATGAAGCCCCTCTCCCTAACGAAAAACTCATATCTCGCGAATATAAGTTTGTATAAACATTAAAAGAATACATGAAACTTGGAGTACCAGTTTCCCCGGAAATAGAACAGTGTAAATAGTATTATTCTTTAGCCTATTATTGAATTGAATTCCCAGTTGTGATGCCATGTGATGCCAAAAAAGTGTTAATATATTTAATACACTATTAATTTTATTTATATATTTAAAGATTAACTTCATACCGTTCGTTTTAATTGACGTGACTGTTGGAAGAAAATACATTCACTACTGGCCATCTTTTTTCTTTTTTAATTTTATTAATTATAAAAAGTAAGTAGAAAAGAAATATTTGTTCGCTTCTACGTTCTTCAGTATTAGAGTTTTAGTCAGGTTTCATTGTTTAATGTACGGAAAATCTTACAGGTCCTCTGACGTCCTTTTGCCTGCTCTGTTTGCTTTTTTGTTTTCTGTGTGCAAAGCCAAGGCGGATTTTTCCCCAAGACCGATTCTATCAATCACCCGTGTTGTTCAATTATGGAGGACATTAATTGAAAAACATAAGAATACACATAAAGGTAAGCATTGAATAATCTAAGCTATTAATCTGAATGCAGTAGCAAAAACTGAGACACACTTTAAAATTATTTGCAAATTAAATGTAATGTAATTAAATACGTTTTTAGAAATTAATAAAAATTTTAAAAGTTTATAGTTTAAATCTGATAAGGAAAAAAAATTAATAAATCTGGAAACACTCTTAGTAATAGCAACTACCCGTGTTTTGATTAGAACAGTGTAGGGATCCTACGACTTTCCAAATAAATGGTGTTGCAGCACAGGCTCTAGTGTTTGGAACCCTGTTGTGTCCGGCTGAAAATTATCCCGTAGTGTCTATATTCTTTAAAAATAAATTGAACGATCGTTTCTCTGATCTCAAGGATTTCTTCTGTTTTGTTGAATAAATTCATTGTAACTTTAGCTGTGCTCATCTCAAATCCGGCTCTGTTTATTTCTGAGTTTATACTCTTTATGCTGGTGGAAAAAAAATCAGTTTATGCTGGTATATGGACCCTGTGAAGCAAGGGATTCTGTGACAAGGCTATAAGATCCGTAATGTGTAATTGGGGTCATTAGTTTTAGATCCATCCATTCCAAGAGCCAGAATTTTACTTAGACCTTTCCTAGAGAAATATGTAAATTTGCTTTAAAATAGGAGTATTTTCTTATTGTTGCACGTTTCGTACGTATTTGTGACGTATTTGTCAATCTACAAAAGTACAATCAACCCTTTTAGAGAGAGCTTATGAAAATTAGAGCAAATTTATTTAAAGTTTGCTAAATAAGCAGTTTCGCAACAAGTCCTCAGCAAGGGCACCGGCAGAAAATTTTCCAGGGGGTGGGGCGAATGCCAAAATGTTAGTGGTGGTTGAGTGACAAGGAATATATTTCGGGATTTTTTTTACGTTGGAATAAGTTTATTTTTAAATACTTTTAGGAAAAAACATTAAAATAAAAAGAGCAATTAAATTGCTTGCAAAATGAAACAAAATACAATAAATTTTAAACCGGAAGGATTCCTGGCAAAGGGATCAATTTGTTTAATCAATAATATATTCAATTATTATGCATTTAATCTTAAAAGAAAATCAAACCCAAACCAAAATTACAGAAAGATCACTTCCGTAGATTATAACAGATGTAGACTTGTCTTTATGCAATTTCCTACATCTTAGAATAGTTTACAGAAGGAGTGGAGATACTCAAAAAATCATCCTGCCTGTACAGATACCACGTTTTGATTTATAACAGTAATATAAAACGTATCTATTTCACAACAGTACAATTCTCCCCCCCCCCCCCCCGAACTTAAATGCCTTATATATGCAGACATTAAAAAAAAATACAATAGCGAAAAGAAAACAAAATATTTCATATTTCAATGATCTCTATTTCAATTTTGATGGGCAATCAAACAGTTCGTGTCAATGTCCTATAAGTACGAAGCGAGCCGGCTCAATAGTAACTGAAACTCTAAAAAATTGAATTTTGATACCAATTGATATATCAAAAGAATTGGCTTATTATGCTGATTCCAAATATATAAGTTTCATTAAGTTTAGTTTTACCCATAAAAAGCTACGAGCCTGAGAAAATTTGCCTGAAAATTTGACCCCCTCGAAGTCATAGAAAGTCATAGAATTTTAATGAATATTACACCATCAGATTCAGAGTATCAAAGAACCCTAATGTAGAGGTTTCAAGCTCATATCTGCAAAAATGTGGAATTTTGTAATTTTTGCCAGAAGAAAGATCACGGATAGCCTACATTTTTATTTGTTTTTTGTTTGTTTTTTTTTTCCTAGGGGTGATCGTATCGACCCAGTGGGCCTTGACCATCGAGAGAGGGTTCATTCTAATGGAAATGAAAGGCTATAGTGCCCTTTTTAAGTGACCAAATTAATAGCAGGGCAACTAGGACCCCTCCCACGCCACCTTTTTCCCAAAATCGTTCGATCAAAATTTGAGCAAGCTTTTTTATTCAGCATACTTTAAGGGCCCGACAACTGCGTCTTTAGGGATAAAATGACCCCCTACAGCCATTGGGGAAAGTATTTTAAGTTATGAAATTAACATATAGTTTTAGTTGTTGTTGGGAATATTCATACATTTTCCGGGTGGGGAGGAAAGGAAGAATTATCTGCTGGGAGGATTTTGCACTGGGAAAATTTTACATGGAGAGGGAAGTTTTCAGGGGGTGAACTTTTCAAGGGAAATTTTACACTTTCCCTTACACTAAACTTTTCAAGGGTGAATTTGCCAGAATTCCTATACGAAAGTTGTTTATGTCTTGCTTTTTCTTTACCGATTCAATTTTGGGAGTGGAGATGTTAAGGGCAATTGTCCGGGTTAAATTTTCGCCAGGATTGAATTGCCCAAGGAATGTTTCTATGGGGAAGGTGATTTTTCCGTGGAGGTGGAGCCAGGTATCCTGGCGTTATTAAAAAAACAATCAGATATTAAATTGAAAAAAAACAAGTTTTTTCAACTGAAAGTAAGGAGCGGCATTAAAACTTGTAACTAATAGAAACTATTACGTATATGAGGGGGGGGGTTGTCCCCTCCTCAACACCTCGCTCTTTACGCCAAAGTTCAAATTTTGTCTCAATTCTTTAAAAACAACTACTGAAACACAAGGGTTGTTTAATTAGAACAATGAATAACTTTTTTTTGAAGTGCTAAAAAACTGTACCGTGAAGAGCGAGGTATTGAAGAGGGGGGGGGGGCCACCCCCCACATATACGTAATAAGTTTTGTTCGTTTTGCGTTTTAATGTTGTTGCTTACTTTCAGTTGAAAAAAACTTTTTTTTATTTAATGAAGCTTAGAGATAAAGATTTCTCTAAAGACAATGAAATAAGTATGTCAATTAAAGTAAAAGTACATGAAAATAGAAAAAACAATTAATTAAAAGAATTGCAAAAAAAAATATCCTGCCTACAAAAACTAAAATAGCCTATAAAATTCCAATATTCAGTTCTGTTGAGGAAGAGCGGATCGTTGGATAGATATTTTTTTTAATAATATCAACCGTTTTGGGCTTGGTTATCAAACACCAAAATATTTAATGCCTTTAGACTCAATTTCTTATAAAAATTAACGCATTATCAAAGTAGCTTGTTCAAAGTAAAACATTAAAACTAAAATTATATAAATAAAATAACAATTTTTAACTCAATATTTTTAATTTAATTTTTAATACAAAAAACCAATATATTTGACACTTTTACACTTCATAACTGTAAAAAATTAAATCTTTTTCAAAGTGACAACTAGATAAATACAATTACTCCTCAAAAAGAGAATAAATGACAATAAAACACAAATAAACTATCTGTTCAGGGGGAAAATACAAAAATTCACAGCATTTCGTTCCAGGGGAAACATTTGTGATTATAATGGCTTCATATATCAGCTCATGGGTACTCTGGCAATGCAAGCGAAAGTTGACGGTATATTTTTACCGAAGTTGCCCTTTATTAAGTTGTTTTCCTTGTGTTTTCTTTAATTATATGAACATTCTTGGGTACTAATAACAGCACTAATTACTAATAAACAAATACATATTTAGGATCAGCATAAAAAAACTGATTCTTTGGTCGAATGTTATCAATAGTTAGGCTCTTAAACTTTCATTATTGGGTCAAAATCTATTGGCAGGCAGTCAACAATGGGGAAAAACACATTTTTTCTATTGTTTTTACATATTCTGCTTTTTTTCTTTTGGTTTCCTAATAATTACTTTATAGTCCTAAATTGCCAGGGGGCATGCCCCCTCCCCTGCCGGGGCCCATGGTCCACAGCTATAACTTCTAGCAAAAAAGCAGGATACTTATATCATTGAAGCCATTAGTTTCGGATCTATCCATTCAACAAACCAGAATCATGATGTTACATAGAATTTTCTGGGAGAACGATCTAAACTTGATTAGAAATTAGGAAATTTGTTTTTTTTTAACCACTTTTCAAGGAATTCTTCCACCTTAAAAAAAAAAAAAAAAAAAAAAAAAAAAAAAAAAAAAAAAACCTGCAAATCAAATAAACTTGCCATACGGTGAAACAGTAAGCTGTATGACTGCAAAAAAAAAATAATAAGAAAATTTAAAAAAAGGATTGCGTGGAGATCGTAAATCCTTGCTAAGTCTATGTCAGCCGAGAATTAGAATTATATCTACAGTTGTAGATGCAAGGGTCAATAAAAGTATGAAACTCCTTCCATAAAAATAATCTAGTGGTAAGTTGAAATACACTAGTAGAATAGTCTCTTAGCATGTAAAAATAGTTGCATAGCCTTTTGAAACCCATTAATATTCATCTTATTATTTTTAAATAGAATCAGGGACTAGCTGACCATTTTCCCGTTTTGATTTTATGTCTAAACGATTTTTTTTTCCGAAGATAACTTAAAAACAGAAAAGGAAAAAAACTTGCATTTCTGATCATTCCATTCTCTTTTCGAATACTCCATCATTCATATTTGATTATTGTGTTGTTGTTTTTTACAGGATGTGAAATGTTTCCCTTGTGAAGTTTTCCCTTGTGTTTGGCTAATAGAATGGAACAAACGGAAATAGAATGGAATAGAATAAAATCTATTGTAAAATTTAAATGGCAGACAAAATGCAGACAAATTATCTCTTACCAACCAGCGTAACAAAACCAATGGATTAGAGAGTGTTTGCCACGTCTTATAGTGCTATGATTGCTATTGTGCTATAACTAGCTCTATACCGCTCGTATCTTACTATATATGGTTGGTGTTGGGCGTCATGGGGATACCCATATTAGTATCAGATAAATGTCCTTTCACCTCCCCTATGTTCTTTTAACCCTGCTTTAAAATAATGTTTGACTATCTGATTTTTCTGTCTAATATTTAGTAATAGTTAATTGGATGGCTGGCTAAGCGATTGAAAATTCAGTCTTTCTGTATGACTAACTTTACTTCTCAAGTACTTTAGATATCTTATGGAATATGCGCATAATTTGTAGCTAGGTCCATGGCGCTCATATCTTAATTTATATACTTGATCTGTAACTACCAGCCAGTCAGTAATCTTATAAAGAATCACGTGATACTGTACAACTGGTTCTTGAAATGGCTCCAAAGAGACAAGAATGGGACCTGGTGCGTCTTCCGTATGTTTCTTTAAAAGGTGACATATTTTATACGTCGTTTGCTAAGTATTCCCTGTTTTGTCTCATTGCTAGAGGATAGTGTTGAAACTTTCAGGAATATCTTTTGTGGGGGAGGGGGGGGGAGGGAGTTAGAATTTTGTGTTTTCGAGAACGGGTAAAGCAAATTTCTCTGCCCCTCACAAAAGAATATAGCATTATTTGTGCTTGTTAATCGACAGACTCTGGTTAATTCGTTGATCAGCCATGTGCTCACTGAGAGTAAGGGTACATTGGAATATAGGATATTAAGGGGGGCATTGATAGATTATTAGCCTATGTTAAGCAGGTTTGTGTTGGAAAGGTTGTTTGCTTCTGAAATTTAATTACTAATTACTTTTGATTCTCTATTAAGTACTTAATAAAGATTCTATTATTAGCACTTGAAGTTGGGGTCCTTGTTGTCAAAGAAGTGTTTGAAACTGGATCACGGATCAATGCTGAAGTAGAAAGCTGTCGTAATGTCATAATTGAAGTGCTGAAAAATCTAGAACTTGATGAAAATGTATGTCTCTTTTAATCTGATTCCCCTGACACTTTTTTTCTCTTCTTTGTTTCTTTTCATCCTAGTGTTGTCCTTTCTTGCAGATTCATTTTTAAAACAATTAGGATCCACCAAAATAGTAATCAAGACATTTATTTGTGTTAAGTACTCTTCGTTCTTCAAAATGAAATTGTTCTTATTCCCCTCCTTATACGGTTTCTATTGAGTTTTCAGTCAATGTAAGTATACGAGATCTCTTCAAAAAGTATTGCGAATTTTATAGTTCCGCCGGTTACTGTTTATTGAGCTTAAGTTCTTTTTTTGTGGCACCATGTTGGTACTCGTGTGTCTCATTCATGGAGACAATTTCGGCGACTGTGAATATTCTATCAATTTTGAGAGTTGCTTTTCTTTGAGGGTTCTTTTTTAGATCATCATAATAAATATGATAGAAATTTACAGTTTACCTTAGAAATTGAAATTGCAAATAAAATACCATTCCTAGTTGTGTTAATTATTTGTAGCATTTATAAACTCGATTTTACTATTTACGGAAAAGCAACTAAAAACAATAGATATGTTCATGTTAAATCAAATCACCCCCCACAAGTTAGAAGAGCTGTCGTAACGTCTCTCGTCAATCTTGCACTAAACATTTGCTCTGGTTCCCACATCATAGCAGAACTAAACTTTTTCAGGGACATACTTTTTGGAAACGGTTATTCCATTTTATTTATTAATAATACAATTAGCCGTAGACTGAAAAGACACTCCCTTAAAATCAATGGTATTTTACCATGTGAGAATCCCGATAAGCCTTCAAATATAAATTACCTCCCATACATCCCAAAAATCACTACGATTCTTAAGAAAGTTTGCACACAAAATAATCTATATGCAGTATCTACTAATAAATCCAAAATCATGAATATCCCAAACTGGTAAAGATACAACCCCAGTTACTCGCCAAAGAGGGGTTTATCAAATATCATGTAACTGTGGCAAATACTATGTAGGGAATTTAGATAAACCCCTACAACAGCATAAATATGATATTGCCAAAGCTTTATATTCTAATAGTGATAATGCTTCTTTTGATTCTGCTTTAAGCAGCCATGTTTTTGAAAACCCCTGCCACAAAATACATTTTGAAGAATCCACCCTTATTAGCAATGACCTAGGCATAAAACAAGTTGTTTGAGAAGCAATTGAAATCAGACTTAAGATAAATAATAATAATTCCTTAAATAGGGATTTGGGGGAATACTCACTAAATGCTCTATGCATAAATTTAATTAAAAATGATTTTACAAAATATCTTTAAAAAAAAAAGTTGACACTAACACAGAATCAGTTACAAAAAGACCTTTGAGGTTAGCTGCCAAAAAAGCAAGATTATCTGCGAAAGCGTATTTTTAATAATTTTACTTTTACTTCAATGAATTGCCTTGTTTAACCTCACTTTATTTATCAGTCCCGGTTAAACTTCGCTGAAGTACGGGTGCTGGAACTGTTTTAAAATTTTCATTTTAGTTTTAACGGTTGTATGTTATTTTAAGTCTCTTTTCTTTTATATATTTAAGTTTTTCTGAGGACGGCCCTTGGACATAGGGTCGAAATATTCATTCGAATATAGAATTCAACTATCTTGAGAAAACACTTCCCTATTGTTCTTCTTGTTGTTGATGTTTATGATGGAAAGGCAGTGTGGTTTTTGTCGCTATTTAGAGACGATATATTAACTGAGAGGTTCCCTAAATAGCACGTGCTTTAAGTTGAATTTGTTAACATTACTATGGAATAGTGCACTAAAAAATTGATTTCAAAAAAGGTAAGAGCACTGGCGGATCCAGGGGGACCGGGGGGCCTTCTGGTGCCCTCTTTCCCTGTTTTTTTTCTTTTTTCACTCTTTTTTTAGAATAAATTCGTCAATTTGCTCAATTTTTAGCACCATTGTCACATTGCCCTCCCCCCTCCCCTCCCAAGATTTTGATCATTGGTGCCCTTGTCACGTTGCCCCCCCCCAAGATTTTGCTTTAGATCCACCCCTCGAGTTGAGCTCAGTCATAACACTCAAATAACGAACTCAAATCTAATAAAAATGACAGAAACCTATTGCCTCAGAAAAGTCACCTGTATCAACTATGGAAATTAAGGTATCGTATAATTACGTTGAAGAAATAATACGTATTCAAGGTCTCAAAAAGCAAACGAGAACTTTTCAATTGATTTTGCATCACACAAGCTGCAGCAAATGGCTCAAGGAAATTTTGTTGACGTTACGCTAAAAAGATGTATAGTACGCCAAGTTATGCTAGAAAGATACGATGACTTTGCACTAAAAAGATAGTTTACAAAAGAGTCTGAAATCGAGCTTATTCTTGACTTTGAATGAATTCCAAGCTGATAAAGATGACGAATGCCGATTGACTCCAGAAAAATCACTTTATGGACTAAGGTTCCCCATAAATACATTAAGAAAAATACTGCAAATACAGGGTCCCAAAAGGTAAACAAAAGCTTTTCAATTGATTTGGCATCACTGTTGTTGTTGAGGCTTATTTGGAAAAAAATATATTAAATAAGAAAAAATAGATAAAAACTTGATTTTGGAGACCTCTCTAAAGTGTCAAAAAGGGCCTGTTAAGGCCAAAACTGCCGTGTTAAAAACCTATTTGTTAATGCCAAAACTCCCGTGGTATAAACCCCACTCGTTAAGACCAAAACCTTCTGTGGATAGTTTTATCATTTTTACTATTTTGTCATTATAAGCTGTGAGTTATTGTGCTGCCCTTTTCTAATGTAACGTTTCAGCTATTCAACTCCTCAAAATTAGCAGTATTACCTCCTTCCTCCATATACATATAGATGCTTAAATTTAAATTGACAGCAGAAAATATTCTAGGGGCACTCTAGACTCACATATTGATATCTAGTCTAATTATTGCCTGACTGTTCTCCAATTAATTAATTAGCTGTAAATTTAACTAATCAATTAATCTAATATAAATTATTCATTTATATTAAAATAAATGAATTTATATTTAAATTAATTATTTTTTCAAACCTGGGGTTGTTGGTTTTTTTTTTTTTTTTTTTTTTTTTTTTTTTTTTTTTGTCAATAGATAGAAAAAAAGTCTAGCTGACATTTTCCACGCTTACTTTTTAAAATTTTATCCATTTTTGTTTCGTATAAATTAATTAATTAATATATATTAGTTAGCATTGAATTAATAGTTCTTAAATTATTGTCACCATTAGCTATAAATTGTGCTGCTGTTCTCTTATAATACAAAACTTCGCCTATTCTAAAAGTATCAACAATTCCACCACCTCTACCACGCATGTTTCTTGGGTTCGGCTAAATATTTTGAAACAGACTGTTCACTTTGGAATTATTCTGAACTATTCGCTTGCTTAGAAAAAAGGAGAAGATTATGATTCATCGGTGTTGCTGCAGAAAAGAATAACAGTAATTTTTATGCAAACTTTTTAGTAATTCATGCAAACTTTTAGTAATTTTTATGTAATGTATTAGGGGAAACAAAACATTCATGTTGCTTTTAATTGAAGTCTGTAGGCTGTAGCCGCTTTGTTTTTCCAGACTGCTCAAATGTTCACTTGTATACTAGGACAGTGGAAACAGTACAACAGTTCAAGATATAAAGAAGTCTCTGGTTTGGTTTTCCAAAAGTTATTGCATTCGTCATCTATTCTTTCCTATGACATTCTAGAAAGTCTCGTCGATAACTGTGACTTACTTTATGACTCTTCACTATCGCTGTTAAAGAATAGTCAAGATAAAAGTGGAAGTATCGCTGTAAATTTTAATATATTGGTGATTGTCATTAAACTCATTTGGGGCTGTTATAGGCATGAAGAGGACAAACCAGAAACGACTCGATTGTTGAATATTATCACGTGAGTGAACTTTTCTAAACATTTCAGTTAAAAAATATTGTAAAGCTTAAATTATGCCTTAGCACTAGTGTAACCGCAGGCCAACAGCTTCAACACTTAGGTGTGGGAGGAAGAGATATTATCCAACCATTGTTTTTGGTGGGAGGGGTCCTCACTATACATTCTCCCCCTGATTTGGTCCATAGTGAGAGTGTACCGAATATGGTGTTGCGGTTGCACCTCTCTTTTGTTCTTATTTCAAGATTGTCAAAGGACGTATAACCTGTCTGTATTAATTATATTTCTGGAAAGGGGGAGGGGTACTAATTCCATTTTTTTGCCAATTATTTTTAGAAAACCTTTTTTTTATTCACAGTTTACCCAATAAAACGCTGGAAACGCAAATATTGAGTAATTAAAAATAATGAAATAATGAAAATGTCCAAAGCAAAAGACAAGGCATCCAAATTTAGAATTATAAGACAAGCTTTACAAATGAAGCAACTGGGAAATGATTGGTCCAAAAGAAGTGAGAAACAAAATAAAGGTAAAAGGCTGTTACTTTCTTCAGTATCAAACTAGCTAAGGGAAATTTAAAGTTATTGGCAGAGGCGTTGATGATGTCGACGAGGAAGATAATGTGCATTTAGTGTATTTTTTTACAAAAATATATTCAGAATATAGGTGTCCCTACATAGGGGTATGCCACATGGTTCTATAGCATGGCGCGCTCATTTTGCCTGGGCAATGAAATTTAAGCGTCGAAACCTATATAGGCAATTAGTTTTCATCTGATGAGCCCTGATATGTGGTGATTACTTGGGGAATATTAAAATGTTGTAGATTTAAGGTGCTATGGTTTGGTTTTGGGACAATGACTTACACTTATTAATACTGATTTTGCTCTATTTTGGAACAGATTTTCGGACCATCGGGTTGGTTGTACTATTTTGTCCTAGGTTATTGGATGAATGAATAAGGTCGAGACCTAGTCCTAGTGCTCATTTACCTCAGTTACTAAGTTAGGAAGACAGTTTTTTTTTTTTTGTACCAAGTAATTACCTCTAATACATTATACTATTAACAGGGTGGATGGAGGAGAAATGGCTGTCAGTGTATAGGGATCAGGTGATGTAACGCTGGAATGAGTCTAGTAATGCATAAATATATGAATATAGCTTTACAGCTCTTCTTCTTTTTTGCTCTTGCTTTGCTATTTATTTTATTAGAAAGTAAATCTCTTAGTAATTCAAAGTTATACTTTGAAAATTTTTCTCATGCTCATCGATGGTCCGTGTAGCGCAGGTACTGGTCTCATGATACTTCGTTTTCGGCTGAGAGTGCAATATGTGTTTGGGTACAAATTATTCAACACTTTTTGCGTGCTTTTTTCAGACGATTTTTGTGGTCTAAGAGACAATGCACAAAAGACAGAGTTCTTCGAATTTACTTACTCGGTAAGCAGGCAGTAAAGCAGTGATATTACATATGTGACGGTTGAACGAACGGAAATTATCCTTATAAAATCCATAAATTATCTGGGAATAACGTACGGCCATGATATAAGAAGTTTTCGTCAACTGGTAATTGAGAAAACTACCTATAGTTTTCACTCAAGTTATGGCAAGCTTCGCCCTCTAAATTTTTGCAAAGTTTTATGCAGCGATTTTTCTCCCTTGCTCTATATATCACCACTTTGGGACTGGTTCACACAAAATGATTGACTAAAACTCCGGTCTTTTTACTGCAAATACATCAAGTTATTACTTTTATACCCGCTACATGAGAGAAACACTTTCATTTTAAGATCTCAGAACAAAATAGACCCGATCGTGGCGATGCCATCTGTTGAAAAAAGTGTCTAAAAATGTCGTTTGAGATATTGTTTGAGTTTTTGCCTCTACATCTGATTTATAAATGGGAATAAAGAATTTATTGTTTTATTTTATTCTTTGTTGTTGAAATGGTCTTATTTTATTTCTTTTTCTTTTCTATTGCTACCCTTTTCTCCTTTTTTGTTTGAATCGGCAAATTATTGTTGTAAAAATCGGTATTTTCATTATTATCAATCAATGCTTGTCAGAAGACACGATCAGCCTAAATGGGGCGAGGCACTTATAATTCTTACAGCTATAATCTTTTTGTTGGTAAGTATTTGTTAGCAAAGTGGATCTAGAGCAAAATCTGGGGGGGGGGGAGGGGCAATGTGATAAGGGTGGCAATAATTGACCAAATTGACAAGTTTATTTTTAAAAAAAGAAAAAACCGGAATGAAGGTGCCATAAACATCTTGGGGGGGGGTCTGATCCGTCCTCTCTTTGGGTCCGCCCCTGGTTTTTAGTATGTCTTATGCTTCCTATGCTTTAATGTATGATAAAAGATAGTAATTGAGATTAGTTGTAGCTTAAAACACGACGAAAAAGTTGACCAACAATGTGGCGAATCTATGACTATCTTAGCCAAAAGTACATTTTTCAAAATATTTGTAGAGAATTTTTTTTTATATAAGGCCCAAGGAATCTCAAACCTTTGGTCGTCAAAAGTAGTTTATTTGAAGCTAAATTCAAGGATTGGAGAAGAAAAACTGAAATTTGAAATTTTTAATAATGGTTTTCTTGAATAAATCTCTGTTTTTTATGGTCTAATTAAGAAATCCTTGAATTACTTCGTTGATTGAATCCTTGAACAACTGCTGCTGTTCTTAAGCAATTATATGGATAATTCATTGATAGTTGAATGTGAGCCTTTCAGAAATGAAATCGATCAAAGTCGATCAAACTCCAAGTAGTGATTTAAGATACTTTTTGTAAGTGTACTAAGCGCAGTCAAATATATTCTTCATCCTCAAATACATAAAAAAAATAAATAATGAAAACCAATTGAATATTAGATTAAATCGAACATTAAAACCAAAAAACAACAATAATATAATAATGATATTTATTTATAACCCACTTACATCACAAGATAAATAGTGGAGTAAGTAGAATGGGGGGGGTGTTACTCCGAACCCCACACCAAATAAGGGCATAGACTCCGAACCCCACACCAAATAAGGGCATAGACTCCGAACCCCACACCAAATAAGGGCATAGAGTCATTAGGGAGAACACGTGGTTAATGGGGTCAATGACCTCTTTTTCCAAGTCAACAACAACAACAACGACCTTGACATTCGCTGAGAGCGTGCACTTACAACAACAACAACATCGACCTTGGAACACCTGTGCTGTGGACCTCAATTCACCTATCGTGAATCAATAATTCCCCTTAGAAAGAACAAATTAATTCCCCTTTCTTGACAGATCAATCAACCAATGACATCATCTGTCAGACTTTAAAAATTTTCGAATAGAAAAGACTCTCCAGGAATAGATCCATGTCATTAATGTCAGTGCCTCGGAAACAACTGTTTTGTTCGAACTCCAAAGGATATTAATAACCAAAGGTCATGGAAACACTTCTCCAAGAAACATCTTAGCGATGAATTGCTATAGCGCGGGAATCAGGTTTCTTATTAATTTGAAATGCATTAGCGCAGAGATGTCAAAAACAAAAGGAACACGCTGAAATTACGTTTAGGGATTATTTGGGCGAAACCGTTTTAGACAGGCTATGGAACTATTTCGGCGAAACAGTTAGAGACATTTTGAAAGAAGATTTTAGGAAAGGTTTTAGAAGAGAATTTGAGGGTGAAACTCTGTGGTCGTTATAATACACAAGTTTCATTTGAACAGTGTTGTGAGGTCCTCTACCCCAACCCCAAAGGGTTCCGACCCCCCACCCCAACCCCGAAGGAAGCCCCCGGTCCCCAAATGTCCCCCAAGCTCCCAAAGAGCCCCCAGCCCCCCAAACGCCCTCCTCAGACCCTCAACGGCCCTCCCCTGGTCCTCAAAGGGCCCCCCAGACCCCCAAAGGGCACCCCCGACTCCCGAGGCCCCCCCGGTCCGCAAAGGGGCCCCCGGCCCCCCCAAGGGCACCCCGGACCCCAGAGGCCCTCCCCCCGGTCCTCAAAGGTCCCCCGGGCCCGAGAATCGCCGCGGGCCGGGAATGCGCCGCATGGGGATGCGCCGCAGGACTGCGCCGCAGGAATGTGCCGCAGGGATGCGCCGCAGGGATGCGCCGCAAAAAGTAAACTAAAAAGTAAAAATTTCGAAATGTTATCCCCCAAACGCCCTCCTCAGACCCCCCAAGGCCCTCCCCTGGTCCGCACAGGTCCCCCCCGGCTCCCCAACGGTCAACCCGCCCCCCACGGTCCCCCCGGCCCCCCACGGTCCACCCCCCGTCCCCAAAGGTCCACTGGGCCCCCAAAAGACCACCCAATACTCACGGGCCACTTACCCCCAAAGGCCCTCGCTGGGCCCCAAAGGTCCTCCCCCGGTCCCCATACAGGCACACATAAACTTACACACACTAGAACACCTACACACATACACAAAAACTTACACACACACACGAAAACTTACACACACACACACACGAAAACGTACACACACACACCAAAACTTACACACACACACACACAAAAACTTACACACACACACACACACACAAACTAACACATGCACACGAACACTAACAAGCACACAAAAACTTACATGCACACAAAAACTTACACACACACACACACAAACTTACACGCACACACACACACTAAAACACACACACACACACGCCAAAACTCACACACACACAAAAACTTACACACACACAAAAACTTACACACACTCGCAAAAACTCACACACACACAAAAAAACTTACACACACACACACACGAAATCTTACACACACACTCAAAAACTTACACACACACACACACACACACACAAAAACTAACACAAGCACACGAAAACTAACATGCACACACAAACTTATACACACACACACACACAAAAAACTAACACACACAAAAAATTACACACACACACACACACACACACACAAAATAACACACACACACAAAAAACTTACAACCCCACACAAAAGCATATACACACAAAAAAATACACACACACACACACAAAAACTTAGACCCACACGCAAAAACTTACATGCACACAAAAACTTAAATGCACACAAAAACTTACACACACACAAAAACTTACACACACGCACAAAAACTTACACACACACACAAAAACTAACACACACACACACAAGAAAAATTACACACACACACAAAAAATGACACACACACACCCCAAAAAATAAACACACACACAAAAAAAATTACACACACACACAAACACACACACAAACTTACACATGCACACGAAAACTTACATGCACATAAAAACTTACATGCACACAAAAACTTACACACACACACACACACAAAACTTACACACACGAAAACTCACACACACACACCAAAACTTACACACACACACACAAAAACTTACACACACACACACACACACACACACAAAAAAAACTTACACATGAACACAAAAAAAACTCACACACACACGCACAAAAACTTACACACACACACAAAAACTTACACACACACACACTAAAAATCACACACACACGCCAAAACTTACACACACACAAAAACTTACACACACACACACACACACACAAAAACTAACACATGAACAAAAAAAAACTCACACACACACTCACAAAAACTTACACACACACACACACACTCACAAAAAATAAACAAACACAAACGAAAACTTACACACACACTCCAAAACTTACACAAACAAAAACTAATACACACACACACACACAAAAACTTAGACATTCACAGTAAAACTTACAAGCACACAAAAACTTACATGCACACAAAAACTTACACACACACACACACAAAACAAACACACACAAAAACACGAAAACTCACACACACACGCCAAAACTTACACACACACAAAAACTTACACACACACACACACAAACACGCAAAAAAACTTACAAACACACACACACAAAAAACTTACACTCACACACACTAAAAATTACACACACACTCAAAAAATTAAACACACACAAAATTACACACACACACACACACATACACAAACTTACACACACACACACACAAAAAAAACTTACACACACACACAAACACACACAAACTTACACACACACACAAAAAACTTACACCCACACACAAAAGCTTAGACACACAAAAACTTACACGCACACACAAAAACTTACACCCACACGCAAAAACTTACATGCACACAAAAACTTAAAAGCACGCAAAAACTTAAACACACGCACAAAAACTTACACACACACCAAAATATTCCTTTATTAACTCTGCAAAACGGCTAAAAATGAAGAATTCATATAAATTTTCAACTAGCTAAGGGTAAGTGTTTTAAATATGAGCCATTCTGTTCCGAAAACACACAAAAGTTAGAAAAAATACAAAATAATACTTTATTAACTCTGCAATACTTCAAATATAGAATAAGTAAGACCCCTTAACAAAGATAGTAGTTATTTTTAGTGAACTTTGATCCATTATTTTGCCAAAAAATACAAAAGTTAGAAAAAATGCAAAATATTCCTTTAGTACCTCTGTAATACAGGTAAAAATGAAGAATTCTTACAAATTTTCAACTCGCTAAAGGGTAAGTATTTTAAATATGAACCATTCTATTGCGAAAACACACAAAAGTTAGAAAAAATGCAAAATGTTCGTTGATTACCTCTGCAATAGTGCTAAAAATGAAGACTTCATACACATTTTCAACTAGCTAAGGGTAAGTGTTTTAAATATGAGCCATTCTATTGCGAAGACACACAAAAGTTAGAAAAAATACCAACTGTTCCTATATTAGCTCTGCAATACGGCTAAAAATGAAGAATTCATACACATTTTCAACTAGCTAAGAGTAAGTGTTTTAAATATGATCCATTCTGTTGCTAAAACACACAAAATTTATAAAAAAATACATACTAGTCATATATTAAGTATTCAAATAGTATAATAATGTTGATATCATACAAATTTTCATGTAGCTATTGGTTAGTGTTTTAAATATGAGCCATTCTGTTGCGAAAACACACAAAAGTTAGAAAAAATACAAAATATTCCTTTATTACCTCTGCAAAACGGCTAAAAATGAAGAATTCATA